>NW_017728932.1:8811491-8866261 GCF_001723895.1 Crocodylus porosus | reverse complement strand
CCCAGCCCAGAAGCCCCAGCTCTCCTCTCGGGGCTGCTCGAGCCCCACGTGAGGATCTGAAGAAGGGCGCCGCTCTCCACAGATTCGCCCCGTGTACAAGCGCTTGCTGGTGGTCACGCCCGTGCTGCGTTACCGTCAGGATTTGGGAGCGGTTGCCCCCGTTTTGTAAACTATTTCATGGATGGCAGTAAACTCATGCGTGGACATGCCTACTGCACGAAGGCTTTTGATTTTTGGAGGGGAAGGGGCGCTAGAATCGGATGTCCTTTCCCCGCCAAACTATAATGGACTCGGGAAGGGGCAGATCAGAGCTGAAATGGCTTAGGCAATCGTCAAGCCTTCTGGACCATGGTGTATACATGGGAGGTCACCAGGATCTGCAACACATGCCTAGGCTGGCTAGATCTTCCATCCCCTTTACTGAGACAGCGTCCAAAGGCCAGGCTGAGTCCAGAGCAGGGGTGGGCAGTTATTTTAGGCGGAGGGCACATACTGAGTTTTGGCAAGGCATCGCGGGCCACTTGACAGGCAAATATTAATTTTCTAAATTTTTTAAGGGCCCCGCAGGCCAGAGAGAACGGGCTGGCGAGCCACATCTGGCCCACAGGCCGCATTTTGCGCACCCCTGGTTCAGAGCCTCCATGGCTGTAGTGATATGCACCTCCAGGAATTGAACCCAGGTTTCCCACAGGGCAAACAAGGCTCCTTCCACTAAGCCACAACAGGAGGTTCAAGTTAAAATGGAAACTTAGCTTAAAAATAGAGATTTTCTCAAACGGGCATGTGCTCAGCAGTAGGGGATGGGGCCTGGTCCTGCATGCAAATGCTGAAGTCCATGGCAATCCTGCCTTGAACTGCTGCAGGAAAAAAATCAAGCGGCATGGAGGTCTTGAGAAGGATTTCTGCCTGCCAGTGAGGACTGTCAGGTTAGTGAGAAGCCTGACACAACATATACCCCAGCTCGTGAACGAAGCATGGCCCCAGAGGCTGGGGGGCACGGTGATCACCCGCAGGCAGTGGCAGCAATGGCAGGGGTGTGACAGTGGTGTGCTCTTACAGGCGGCCACGGCGGTGTTGGCGGCGGGGGGTGGCAAACGCTGACCAGTGGACAGGAGTTTAGTTCAGCAGTAATTCCCCAGTGTCAGCCTGGATCTGATCTTTTTGTCTTGGCTGCTTGTTTTGCAAGTTATTGGGCAAAGCTAATGGCTTTTGTGCTTTCCTTCTAACTTGGAAGTGCTTTTAGTGTCGCTGGGCTTACTGCATCGCTCCCAAGCTTGTTAGCAAGAGTCTTTGCAACGCGGTCTTGGCAGAGTGGGAGACAGTAGGATAGGGTACGAGGTTTGTCTGAGTTCAGTCTTTGTTTCCTTAAGCTAAGAACATAATGCTTCTCCATCTGTTTTTTGTGCAGGTGGCATTGCTGGAGGGATTGAAATCTGCATCACTTTCCCCACCGAATATGTAAAAACTCAGCTACAACTGGATGAAAAAGCAAACCCCCCTCGGTACAGAAGTATTGGTAAGATGCAAACTTCCACTGGTTTTGCATTTAAAATCTCAAACAAAGCTTCTAGTAAACTATTTAAGCAGCATGCTCAGTACCTTGAGCATTCATTTAAAAGGTAAAAAACTGCTTATTCTTACCAAGGCCTGGAAATTGTCTTCCAGGTCACTGTGTGAAGCTAACTGTGCAAGATCATGGTGTCAGGGGTCTGTACAGGGGCCTCAGCTCTCTGCTATATGGCTCGATTCCAAAATCTGCTGTCAGGTAAAGTGATGGAGACTTTATTATTCGTAAGTATTGTCAAGATATCAGATGTGTGGAAGGATGTCCTATGATAAGAGGATGAAACCTGTTTTATATAGAATTTATCTATCATTCTCAAAGTGCTAAATGAGACTAGTTTCGTGGGGAGGGATTTTCTTTTCCTTAAGTGCTGTGAAGCACTCTGTGCAATTCTCTCTCAAGTCCCACTGGATTTGCATTGGCTTTGAGATAATGACTTCAGTGCCTTGTGTTCTGAAAGATGATGATTAATGTTGGAACTGGTAGATGTGTCATTTGGATGGATGTCCAAAAAACCCTTCTTCAAAATCACTTAAATGCACTAGACCTGAAATCCAAGAGTTAAAAGAAATATATCAGCTCCCTGATTGTATTAGCTGTTGCTCATAAGAATAAGATGCCACTTATGCTTAAGAGAAGAGGTGAATATCCATTTTTGCCTTGTGTTACTGACTGCTTGCTGCACCTCGTAACTGGGATGAGAAGCTGGGTTACTGATTTTTAAATCTCCCTAACTCTGGGGGCGGGGAAAATAAAGCCTGAATACTTCTGACCTTGTCAGTCTGCCTCATTTTTATTTGAGGAGATCTGTGGTGGAGAAAATGAAACTTGGCTGTTCTCTGCAGGTTTGGGGTGTTCGAGGTACTCAGCAATTACGCAAAGGATTCAAGTGGGAAACTGGACAGTAAACGGAGCTTAATTTGTGGCTTGGGAGCTGGCGTAGCAGAAGCTGTTGCAATTGTCTGTCCAATGGAAACAATAAAGGTAGGCAAACTTAATCCACAGGTGCTAGAAGTTCATCTACACTGTTCTTAAGGTTTGGAATCTACTACTCGGTGTGCGCGTCTATGTGAGATATTTACTGCAAAGCTGTCTAGCTGGCTTTGCAGTAAATGTTTCGGCATCTCTGCAGGAACCCTGTTAGGTTGCAGGAAAATAATAAACCCACAGCAGGTTATTACTTTTTATCCTGCTGCAGAGTTTTGTGCGCAGCAACACACATGTAGACCCTGACCCAGCTGGCTGGGGCATGAGGGTGTTTCAGTGCAGGGGATGTCTGTCTGCTGCCTAGCCCCGCATAGGATCACCCCCTTGGCAGCATGTTGAGCTGGGTTGGAGCAGCCCTGAGCGCCAGGCTGGCCCCCACCGGACCACCTGCCAGCCAGGGCTGCTCCAACCCAGCTCAACATGCTGCAGTCCCGGGCACATGTGCAAAAGGCACACCTAGGAGCAATAAACTCCAGTGCCATATGCACCGTAGCTTCTTGCCCTGTGCTGATAGCATGTGTAGATGCTCCCTCTATTAACTAAATAAGCTTGCCCTGGCTCTTTAGTGTGTTTTGAAATGTTTAATTTTTACCTTGTGCTATTTGACGCTGCATAGGCCAACTCAATGTAAGCTACGCTTACGCCATAACATAAGTGTGGAATGGTACAGGGTTCTCAAATGCTTTAAATAGTGGATGGGATTTTATTTTAAATGATGAGCTAAAGGATAATAGTCATAGCACAACTTTTAAAGTTCATTTTGGTTTGTTTGTTTTTTTAAATTCTCACAGGTGAAGTTCATTCATGACCAATCCTCTCTCAACCCAAAGTACAGAGGATTTTTCCATGGTGTCCGTGAGATTGTGCGGGAACAAGGTATGACTCTAAGCATACAATTAAAAATTGAAAAACTAGTTTTATTCTATTTTGAACCTAATGACATCAGTTAAACGTGTCAGTTTTGAACAAACGGTCACCTGTGAAATACCAGTTTGTTTTAGGAGATTGGCTGGTGCCTTTTGGCCATTTGATTGGTTTAATCAGCCTTTAATGATGTGCAAAAATAAATATCTTATCTGTTGTAGGCTTGCGTGGAACATACCAGGGACTGACAGCCACTGTCCTCAAGCAAGGCTCAAACCAGGCAATCCGGTTTTTTGTGATGACTTCCTTCCGCAACTGGTATCTAGGTAAGATGTAACCGGGATCAGGATAGCAACTCACTTCTTTTCTGAGAAACGGGTGATTGCTTAGCAGTATCACTTTTTAAATTTCCTTACAGGCAGAGCTATCCAGGCTAGATCAATACTGCCTGGTATTTCTGTTGATCACTTAACTTACTGTAGGCATACGTACTTAAAATTTAGAGCTTGTTTCTAAAAGTACTAGCATATATAGGAACACCCTGTCTAATTATTTCTCTCTCTGCTTTGACAGGTGATAATACTCACCGAGAGATGAACCCATTCGTTACGGCTGCATTTGGTGCTGTGGCAGGTGCAGCCAGTGTTTTCGGTAACACTCCGCTAGATGTCATCAAAACCAGGATGCAGGTAGAGATTGCTTAAGAGCCAGTAGTGCAATGCCTTGCTTCTCAGAAATCAGGATGCTTCCTCCACCAGCTCTCGTGCTGTCGTCTTTAATGAAACGGGAATCTCATGGCGTGGCCTGTTCCCGTGCAACCCTGCCACTTCATCTGTACTGCTGTGAATTATGATTCTGTAGTTTTATTTCCATTATTGTATAGTGATGTAAGCTGTAGTTGTAGACCACGTCCCCCCCTGTGCTCGGTGCGGTACAAAAACTGAACAAAGAGCTTACGTTTTTGCCTTTATGATTTTAGTACAATGCCATAAATACTCAACAGGGGTTTTTTGTGTGGTTTTCTTGGTTTTCCTCCCCACCATGCCCTGTCCTCTCTTTCAGGGTCTGGAAGCCCACAAGTATAAGAGTACCTTGGACTGTGCCTACCAGATCCTCAAAAATGAGGGCCCGTTAGCGTAAGTGGAATTCAACTCTAGTCTCTATATCAAGGGCGGGCAATTATTTTGGGCTGAGGGACGCTTACTGAGTCTTGGCAAGGCATCGAGGGCTGCGTGACAGGCAGCCGGGGACAGATAAATATTAATTTTCTAAATTTTTTAGGGGCTCCACAGGCCGGGTAGAATGGCCTGGTGGGCCGCATCTGGCCACGGGCCGCATTTTGCCCACCCCTGCTCTGTGTACATGAGATGCTGCAATGTTCCACGCTTGTGATGGTTACTACTTAGTTTGGTTCAGCATCTGCTTGTTTACCGGGTTGGCATTTATTGACATTTTCCCCAATTCATTGTGCTGGGATCTCCTCCGCACAGACACAGCCCCTGCCCTGAAGAGAGCAGTTGAGAACTGCCTCTCCCTGCCCAACCTCACTTGCAAACATTTAACTTGCACAGTTAGCAGAGAGGAAAAGAGAAGTATATTGCATAATTAAAGGTCTTTTGGGTGGTTGTGGTGGCTTTTGGTTTTTTGCTTTTTTTTCCAAGTTGGGGGATTTTTTTCCCCCCAGCATACTTCTGAAGCAACTCCATCCACACGATGAGAACTAGTTATCTTGCATCTGTAGGCAAATTGGACTGGGGAATTTAAGTCTTTTGCTTCTAATAGCTTAAACCCTGCTATACTTTCATGGTTTTTACTTACTCATTTAGCAACCCTTAACCCACTAGCATACTTAAGCTCAGCTTGCTTTTAAAATATACTAGGAGCTGATTTATAACTGAATACAAGTTGTTAAAACTTTCTAAACTGCTTTCTTTCCAAACTTTGCGGGGAGGGGGGGGAACTGCTTCTACTTATTTGTAACTCTTCTGCCGACAGATTTTACAAAGGGACGGTTCCTCGTCTTGGCAGAGTGTGTTTGGATGTGGCGATCGTGTTCGTGATTTATGAAGAAGTTGTCAAAGTTCTTAACAGAGTCTGGAAAACTGCCTGATGCTTTTCTGGCTTTGTCTGAAGGGGACAGTTGGACTGGCTGGTTAGCCAGGTCCAGAGATCTGAAAGAAATGTATTGCCAACTGTTTATTGTCAAAAGGTTTGTGAAAATGCACAGACTATCACTTTGAACTCATTCGTTTAAAGCAAATAAGCAGGAGCATCTAGCATGGCTGCTCTGCCATGGTACTGCACTTCGGAGCCGATAAGCTTGAGCTCATCTAGAGAAGGCTCCTAGAGCATTATTACTAACAACATGTATGCCTGGTCCTAACGAAGCTGAGATGACAAGGGGAAACTCCTCTTCAAGTGAAAGCACTGGGCTGGATGCTGCTGTTTGCACCACTGCATCTCTGGAGTAGCTTTGACTTTTCCACTCCAATGAGGCTCTGTGTAGGCTGGAGATATTTTAACTTAATTACAGATGTCTTACGTGGCTTCTAGTTCAAATAGTGTGAACCTCTGTTTAGACCCGAAAATAACTTTTTTTTAAACCTGGTGTTATAAATCATTTCACAAGCTAAACCATTTAAGTCTGCTTTAAATTTAATTAAGACTATCCAGGGGTTTTCAGTGGTGTCAGGGAAGATTTAAATAAACCAGCCGAGGGGAGGGGTAAGGCCTGAGTGACTTCATTAGATGACTCCGTGGATTTACAAGAGTGTTACCGAGAAATTGCCACATGGCAATTTGTGGGACAAAGAAGCACACTTTTTTTCCCCCATGCTAGTTGTTGGTGGTATGCAGCATACATACAACTATATGTAAATAGTGTAATTTTTTATTTGTTAATACCTGTGAGTTCACTCTCTAGGCTAGGAGGAAGCTGCCTACTGAGTCCCTGCTGTGGGGAGAAGACTGGATCAGAGCTATGACACCAGTAGCAATACTTGAAAAGGAGGTTTTTCTGGGGGTCCTAGATCTTTAGTAAGTAAGGATACAGTGCCATGGCATTTACTTAGGAAAGCTTATGTAGAATTAGTATGGTTTTATCTGAGTAAGAACTATGTATCCGGCTCTGTCCTGAATTGGGAAGGTAAAGGTGTCCAAAGCTGCTACAGTGCTTGACCCTTCATGTGCACTCCAGTGGCCAAGGCTGCACTTAACAGAGAACTAACCCCTTCATCTTAAAGCAGCTGCTTCCAACTCCTCAAAGATATATCGCTGAGTCCTGCTCTCCCATTTTATGAAGCGGAGAACTCCAAGGGCAGTTTCTTCCATGCTTAGTGCCCCCGATGTACTTCGTACTCTTCACGAACAGATCAACGTGACTTAAGGTCATACCTTTTCAGTAATCCTGACAAAGGGAACGAAGGACGGGCTGCTGGTTGTCCCCTTTAAGGCGGCATATGTCTCAGACCGTACACTTGATCTTCATGTGTGGTCCCAGATGATCTTCTCGGCATGGCGTTAATCATGAAGGCAGTTGGAGATTTTGGGGACAATACTGTATTAACTTTTTTTGTTGTTGCTGTGCATGTCATGGATGGATAGGAGAGGGAGACGTGCTTCTCTAATGGGTGTAAATACAAAATAAATGCACTGGAGATTAACATGAATGTAGTCAAAAAAACTCAGGCCAGTGTTCACTGTTTGTGCTGCACTTGAGAGCGGAGTTTGGGACGGGCAGAAGTGAAAGGATCGTGGACTTGACTAATTTAACTACAGCCAGAAAGTCTCATTGAACTTGATGGAAAGCTTTCTACCAGCTATAATGGTGTAGGGGAGTCTTTAATATGTGCCCTGAAGTTGAGGAAAGTAGATAATGTTTATATTGACAATAGCTTCTTGCCTCTCTCATCACTTGGCTGGAGCACATGGTGGGACTAAGCAGGATTTGGCTCATGTTCAACCATGGGGAAGATGAGTGAATCTTGGTTCAAAGCATTATTTCTCCTTGACCTTGACTTGTTCCTAGCCTAAGACCATAAGTCTCCTCTCGAGTTGAGAGCCAACTTTTGACTTTTTTTTTAAATGGCGTCTTTAACTGGCTATCGGTGAATAGTGTACTTGGCTCATCTACAGCGTTACTGTACCCTAATATAACAGGTACTGGTTCATAGCTGCAGTCACATGGCTCCTTTCCATAGCCACTGTTATCTTGACTGGGCAGGGTTGCTATAGCCAGTTGAATAGTTGCCCTATTCATTATGCCTGCATTTGCTACCTTGAGAAATGAATCATCACCAGGCACTGTAGTCTCTGAAGTTTCTGCACTGAACAAAAATGTTTCCATCAAAGCCACTTGCGTAGCTGCCAGAGTTCCTTAAGCCACAGTGATCCAGCTGTCTTAATCAACACCTCCCAGGGGCACCAGGTCAATGCTCTTGTTGAAACCCAAGAGCATTCAGCCAACTCTTCCTTCAACTTCAGGCTGCCAGTGCTAGCTCTGCTAACCTCTGCAATGCTGGCACAAATAACCAGCCTCAGGCTTTTGTGGCAATCAGGATTCCTCTTTGCTAAAGCCTGGATGTGACTCGCTGAGACATGGGGGGGTTTAAAGAGCATTTCTGAGGGGAATGGGAATTTGGAAGCAATGCACGAGGCGCCAAGTTGCTGTGGCTATGGGTAGCAGGCTCTGGCCCAATCAGCAGGAATAATGGCATGTTTTATATTTTCAGACCTCACACTTAACAAAATGAAGATCTGGAAGGGGAAACCAAGCCTGATTGGGAGATTAAATGCTGGTTGGAGAATAAGTAGCTTAGAAATGCTGGCAGCGGTGTAAAGTTGTTTGTAGGTTGTAGGACCTAATGTTGAATTTTATTCTTTAGCCATACTAGCTAACAGCTCATTTATTATATCTTTCTTTTTTTTTATAATTTTGAATCTCCACTGTACCAAAATAATAATACTAAAAAAAAATCAATCTTTTCGGTTATGGTAACTCACAGAGGGGCTCTTTACAAAGTTAGCAAGTAGAAATACTGTATGTGGGACTTCAATTGTAAAATACCCAGCATTGGTTTAATACATGAATTTACCAGTTAAGTGTGTATTAAACTTGCCCATTACACGGTGCCGTTACTAGTGAATGCTACGCTGATCACTGCTTGGATACTGTATTTATGTTTTAAGGAAAGCTGCTGTTCTACTGCTTGTGCCTTTTTTTCTGGCTAATATCTCAAAGTTACTGCTAGCTAATATTTCAGTTAATAATCTAGTTAATACTTCAAATTCTTTTTTTTTCACTGCTAAATAATTTGTTTACAAGTTCAAACTTTTTTTTTTTAATCTAAAAAAAAATTAAATAAATTAAGATGAAACAAAGCTGCCTACGGCTCTGTGTTCATGAATATAGTGAAGGAAGACCAAGAAAACAAAACCATGAGTACTTTTGGAAAGGGATAACTGCTTCAGGAGAGTAAACTGGACCAAATCTTCCCATACACCTGCACAGTCCTATAGGCAAATGTATGGAAATGAATTTGCAGAGCTGAATCAGCAGCTGAGCAGGCTGCACAGTCATCCATCCCCCTGAGTAGTTTCCAGCCGTTAGAGGTCAGTGTGCTACTGTCACAGCTTAGAAAAAGGTATGGTTGTGAACTATCCGTTCTGGGTACGCTGAATCATGGAAAGGAAGGGCTTTAACTTGCACACTATAAGGAAATGAAACTTATTTATCTCGACCCTGAGGAGCAATCGCAATATAACCAGCAAAAAACTCAGCCTTCACACCTCACTCCCAAGAGCCAAGGTCGGTGAGGTTGGGTACTGAACTGGTTGCAGTACAATCCAAAATGGAAAAGCTAATAGTTTTGAGTGTTTCAAGAACAAACGCAGCATGAACTGCCCTATCCTATGAAAGTAGAATCGAATAGCCCCTAAACAACCGGCTTGTTCTTTGTAAAAGTGATGTAATATCTCAGCTGCCTGATTCAACATAGAGTGGCCTGGAACCTTTAAAAGGACACTTGCATGCTTTATTTCAAAACCACAGCCTGCTATTTAATCAAGCTTACATTATTATTAAGCCTGATTAAATAGCAGGCTTAATAATAATGTAATATTAATGACCTCTATTATTAAATGTCCTTTCCTACCACCCCATACCTTCAAAGTAGGTGTTTCTGGCGCTGGAACCAAGGAAATCTATCAGATGGAGCAACTTAAATGCTTCAGATGCAGTACAAAAACATATTCAAGTAGTGCATGTCTTGTTTTAAATCAGATCTGCTTAGCAATTTTTGGCTCCCTAATCAAAAGGAGTTAAAGCTGCCAGTAAAATTTCCTTTTAGAGCTGGTTTGAAATTTTCCAATTTTTTTTGATCCCTGTGGAAATTTTGCAAAAAGGAACTTTATGTGAAAACGAGTCTCTCAAAGCACTGTACACAGAAGGTCAGTAGGATAAAGCCAGTTTTACGATGGGGAAACAGATGCAGACATGAAGCAGTTTACTTCTGGTCACCAAATGGCATAGGCAGGAAAAGAATTGAGGTCTCCTGAGTTTGTATGCCTATTTACAGATAGCACTCTACGGGATGTCATGTAATCAAATGGGCAATAAATCATTTTCCCTGTGCTCCTTAGATCCTTTTTACATTTAATAACAAAAGCATGGGAATAAAACCCAACGGCATGTCCAGAGCTACTACAGAACCGGGTACCACTTCCTCAGCCTATTGAATCGTACGGGGAGTTTCATTTTGGCTTTGTTGTTCAGTGAGGCCATATTAATGACAGCTGACTGATTTTTGCCTTGTGTGTGGCACATTGTTTCCCTTCACATTTAATGCGTCTCCCCATCAGTTCTTTTTCTAAATGGAAACAAATGTTGACATAACAGTTGCCATCCGTTACAAACACCACTGTATATAAAGTGCATTCCTGAATTCCTGGCGGTGGCAGCGGTCCTTCAGAGTAAAGGATGGTGTCCATCGGGCTCGATGGGTCCTCAGGTGACTGAGGAGCCCGATTCTGGATGCACACGTTCTTCAGCAATGGGGGCATGTTGTTGCATGGGGGACTGGGATTCGCAGCCCTGGGTTTTGTGTTAGGCCTCTTAATGATATTTGGTAAATGATGTGCTCTTACACAGTTTATGTATCAAAAGGATGTAAATGTATGGTTATGTTAAGGCTTGACCAAACTTCTCAACAGCCATTGAGGCAGGAGCAAACGAACCAAACTGCTAATAAACTTCTGAACTTTGTTAGTGGGAAATGCAGCGGGAAAATTGCCCAGGGAAGGATGGATTTGGTAGCTGTGTTGGTCTGAGACAAAAAGAAATGCAAAACTCTAAAAGTCTTGGTTCAGAGATGATACCTTTTATTAGTCCAACTAAGAAATCACAAAAAAGGATAATTTTTTTGCTATTTTTTAGCTGGGCTAATAAAAGGTATCATCTCTGAACCAAGACTGCTAGAGTTTTGCATTTCCAGGGAAGGAAGCTAATTTACTGACTAATGCACACCATCCAGGTTAGGATGCTCCAGTTAATAGTAAGAGCACAGATAAGACCACTCCTTTCTTACATGTTCCCAGAGTGTTAAATCTTGTCTAATTAACACAGACTAAGACACCTGGTTGGACTGGTTTTCAGCAACTCCTTGAAATGAAGGAGTTTCCCGACTGTTGCTAGGCTAAATACAATCTTCATACATGCTAGAGTCTCAGATGATCACTCAAAAAATAAATAAAGCTGTCCTTCCCGTACTCTGACTGCAGAGAGAAAGCAGGAAGAAAGCTTACATCCTGTATCCTTACACTCCTTTTCTTTGGCTGAAATGCTAAATTATTAGTTCTGCACGGTTACAGTCCATTTGGGTTGTTTCACCGGTCTCCCAGGCATTTAATGCACCATTTGACAAAGGAGTGAACACAGCAGGGTGTCAACTGGTTAACTGGCCAGTAATCAATTGATTCCTTCCTTGAAGCAGGTCATCTGTCTTTCTAATCTGTTTTACATTCAAACCCCTGGCAGCTGGAATGACAGCGTGCTGGAAACCATAAGCCAGCCCCTTTGCAACATTCCTGAGTCTACACCACCACTGTGGGTTTTAACATCTTGCACTTAGGTTAGTACTCTACTTCCTGAAGCAGAAGGGCTCCTTTAACATCTTCGTGAATGATGAAAGACAGCTGGAGCCTGTAAAGATCACATCTTCATCGTTGTGAAAAAGCTCCAAAATTTAGCTTCTTCTCAACCAAGCTTGAGAAAAAGGTGCAATGGCAGTAACCTGAAGTCATTCCAACAAGCTGCCAACAACTTTGCTGCCCATGGTCGGTTTTATGTTAACCCTCACTTACAGCCCTGATCTGGCAACAGATTTATAAGTCTACTTCCTTAGCAGTCCAATGAAATGGGCGGGGGGGAGACGCACATTTTCCTGAGATGAGAATGATTTTGGAGCGATGCAACGTATACGAATAATGTTCCTACTGTAGTGACTGCGATGGAAGTTGGCTCAGTATTACTCAAGGAATTACTAGTTACAGAACTGTGAGAGTCGAACCATAATCACGTTGTTCTGGCGCTAGACAGATGGGTTTCCTTTCAGAGCGTTTCATCAAGAGGAAGCCTTTGACCGTCACAGAAACTGAGACTTCACGACTTAGAACCTGGCTGGGCAAGCAACACCTGCAGAGTTACTTTTCAGCAAGAGTTTGGCCATTCAAGACAAAATGTTAAGAACTGAAGACAACAAAACGTTATGGGATAACTATGTGAGAGCCTGCCAGACCTCCGCCTACTTCTGATAAAGCTATGAGCTTAGCAGTAGCTGGGATCCTGGTCCAGTTGGATCTGATATTGCTCAGACATGCATAAAGGCTTTAAAATGTGCTTTCAAACTCTTTCCATTGTGATGTTAGCAACTACCTATCTAGAGAGTAGGATGCCCCCTCCGCCTCCCCTGGAACTGTAAGCATACAGACTCACTAATGGTGTTTCCTTATTCCTTTTCACTCTGTTAGAAAGGCAACACCTCCAGCCTTGTATTCACGTGTGCAATAAATAGATTTCAGTAGAGCCGAGGCCTGTGCCACACTCGCACTCCGAACACCACTGAACTTGGCCAGGGTTGGAACCTGATCCACAATGTATTGTCCTGGCTGAAACCAACCCTTCCCAATCCTCACGCCTCTGGGTTCTTTTGTCTGCTGAAACAGGTACAGTACTTGTAGAGATGAAAGGCAGCAAAGCATTTCACAGCAGCTTTCTAACTAGGAAACCTCTGTGTATGTTTTCCACTTACAGGATTCCCTGTGAAATGGCAAGCGAAGCAGAGGTTGGCCACAGGTTTGATGCCTTTTCTTCCATCTGTTTTCTTTTGTTTCCACCCTGATAAGCTGTTTTGCTCTCCGCTTCAGAGAAAAATTGAGACCAGGTAAGCAAGAGCAGATCCCTGCAAGTGAATAGTCATGGAATCGCGCATTTACCCCAGCATGCAAGCCAGCCCACCCCAGTTGGACTTCAGCATTTTCCTGCAGTGAGAAAATCAGGGCAAGTGCCTGATTATTACAGTGTGGTTGGCACCAGACGGCCTTAGCCCTGGGGATAGGATTGAACATCTCTAATACATCTGCAAGTCCAGTACTGAGTGCTGGAACAGAACAGGGCAGACAAGAGAGTCTGCTGTTCTGCACGATTGCGAATCGCTGTAACACAATAGACGTTGACCTAATGAGTTTTCCAAGCCCCATCCATCACGCTGACAGATTTGGAACCGCCTGAACCATCTCATTTTGTTTAGTAGCTTTCGACAGCTCTGTGTGTGTTCACTCACCCGGGTTATGCACTGGCTGCTCTGACATTTCCATGAAGACTGATCCTGCTCCTCGTGAAGTCAACGTTTTATAATTGGCTTCAGCAGGTGTAGGACTATGGCCTAAGTTGCTAGAAGCTGGAGTCATATGAATCATTGCTTTGACCAAGTGAGCTCAGGGGCTCCTTGCATCCCTGTAGTTCCCTGAATAAGGCCCTTGTATGCCACTCTGCCATCTTCTTCTGTCTCAAAGATGTGGGTACACACGGCGGTGTCTGTGTACCCACACCTACTCTTCCCTCTGTGCCAGCAGCTGTAGCCTTGTATTCCCAACATTATTATAGGACATTAAAAGTCTACTGGGGCAATGGGCAGAGGTGGGATTTGAACACTCAACTGCTTCCTGAGATCCCAGTGCTAATCTTGGGGCCTAGGATTTCACTAGGTGCCAATGGTGCTTTGAGGATCCAGCTTAAGACTGCAGCAAGAACCAGGGTTTGAGCTGAAGTCTCAGTGACTTGGGCTAATCCCCTAAGCACTTGATCAGCCTACTGTAGATGCAATGGACTGGGTAAGGGGCACGATGCTGTTATTGAGAGCAGCTGTTTACCAATCCTAACTATTGCAGCCTAATAAATATTAGTCCTGTTACTTGTATTGCCAGAGAATCAAGCCCTGTCGTAGTGATCACTGAAGCCAGCAGGTAGCCTAGATTTACAGCCCTGAGTGAGATCACCATCAGGCCAAGTGAAATTATTTTTCCTTTCAAGTCTAAATATATATTTCAGGTTTAGAAAAGCTTCTTGGGAAGCCCCTTTCAGCTTTACCTTCCACTCAAAGAGAAGCACTGAGCCCAGAGGCTGTTTGGCATATGTTTTATTATAAATGGTCATCGATACAGAACCAAAATCATCTTTATAAATATCTGCAAGGCGCACGTAAACAGAGCAGGTAAAAACCATTCTTTAGCACGAGCAATTGGCTTGCCTGGCAATTTTATATTCTATGAGCCTGGTCTTAGGGAAGAGGAGGGGAACATGGGGACTAAAACAAAAAAAAAAGTTCTTGTATGGTCAATGTGTTCCCTGCTGCTCTAGTGGGCAGGAACCAGAGCGTGAAATCGGATCTCCCTTTCACGCGTGTAAATCTGGAGTCACCCCATTTAGGTTAATGGCATTAATGCTGATTTCAGAACCTCTGCCTCTTCACACTGAGCAGTGCCTTGCCTGCTGCTGCAGCAGAGCGGCCAGGCACCAATGGCAGCACGGAGACTGAGTTCCTCTCTCACATCTTAGTGCTACTCTCTCCTACGGCAGGATTGAGGCACACTGCTGGGCAGCTTTCTTCCCTTGCTGCCTGCACTGAATTGCGGTTGTTAACCTCCCCTTTACGTAAACACCCAGACGTATGCATTAAATGACCAACCCCACCTCCAAGTGCCTCCTTGACCACGAGTGAAACCAGGCTGTTCTGCACATGGTTCAACACACCACCTGGGCAAATGGTTTTAAGTCTGATCCTCATTAACCCACAGTGGTGCAGCTTGTTACCCTGTGATGGCCTTGATGGGGATCTGAATGCCAATAATGGCTAAGTGGTGGTGCTCCCCTAACACAAAGGGTTAGAGCCAACTAATGTGACAAGTGCAGCGAGCAATTCCTTTCGCTTACATGGGAGAGGTGCGTATTGGTAACGCAGTTCAGATCCCCATAAGGGCCACTGTTGTGCAATGACCCCTCCCAGGGGATGGCATGTTGCACACGCATAATAGCATCAAACCAACATGTTCGCTTTACGGGAGGTGACGTGGCGCCAATGGTTTAATCCTACAACTTCACATTTACTAGAGCAGAGCTTCCCTTCCTTCATAACGCTAGGGCTTAATCTGCCTTCTGCTGGCTGTACGTTGTGCTGGAGAGAGAGGTAGAGAATGCAAATGCTGTCCTGTGGGTATTGCACTCTTGTGTTAGGAGAGAGCAACCGTGTAGCACGAGCACCCTCACCCTGTGAAGCTGTGTCCTCCAACTTGACTGTGACAAGTGTTACAACATAGCTTCCTTCCATCTTTTATCAACAGGGCACTTAAAACAACTTCTAATTAGCACCAAAATGACAATTTCTGCTTCTTCTTCTACGGCACTGGCCCACTGCTGTGATCAACACTTTGGGGCCCTACTTGGCAGTAATTCAATCAGTGACACAGCTGAATGCAAGTGGAGGGATGGTAACAAGCTTAAGGACAAGAAATAATGGCAGTGTTGTATTCGCAAAGGGCCAGAGTCCTCTCAGGAGAGGGTTGGACTCAATCCTCCCAGCTGGAGAGGTGGCTGTGGTTTTATTCAAAGCGACGCAGGTGGTTGTACAGTGACTGCACATAGGTGAAAACACACATGGGATCCGGCTTCCGACCCATCACCATCATGTCGTCCACTTCTATCAGGCGGTCACAGTGAGCCAGTTTCCTGTAGTAAGAGCAAAACAGATCCGTCATATAAAAGATTATGGCCACTGTTTGTACATATATTTCCAAGGTCCAATTGCTGCCTTGATTCAGCATCATCTTGGCTCGTACCAACACAATGGGATCTCCTCTCAACGAAATATCTATAACAGCACCGTAGGTAACACTGAAAAGGTCACGTTCATGTCATACTTATAGGCTGCCATTTTCTGTGACTGGAAGAGCCTCCTGTTCCTCTTATCGCCTTTCTCCACACTGAGGGATAAGACTCAAAGCTCAGTGGGATTTTCTCCATTGGGTTCTTAGGTTTTGGGATCAAGCCCCTGGTCTCTGCTGGACATGCCCCCACCGCTCAGCAAGCTACATGCCTCAGCAAACAGGGTTGTGCAGATTTGCAAACCCCTCCCGCTCTCAGGGGAAAGCAAGCCTGGGGTTGTTCCGGCAACTGCTTTGGATGCTGGCAAGTGGGACAGGCTCTTACGAAGAGGCAAAGGAGGACTGGATGTTTCTTTTAGGTTTGAGTGGTACAGGCTACCTTCCTGGACAGTTATCAGGATCAAGTGCTGAAATCAGGCTCACATCCAAAGTCAAGTATAAGGGAGGCGTTTGCTGAGGCAAGACGAAGATCTGTGGAACAACGCAGGCTGGGCAGGAAAAGGCATAACCAAGAGAACCCAGGTAAAACCGGAAGAAAGAAGGAAAGAAAGAGAGGAATTTCCCCCGCACATCGGAAGACAGTAGCTTGGTCAGAGCCACCGACAGCCATGGAGATACTGACACTTCTACCAGCAGTTCTCATCTCATTCCAGATTAGTACTGTTTGTCCGGATGTCTTCTGTTTTAGCTTATGTTTGTCTCCATACTTCATCTTTGATATGAGAACATCAGAATTCTCCTTGGAGAGCCAAAGGCAGGCTTAAATCAATGAATCAGCTAAGACCCAGGAGTCTTCCTCGCCCGATTGATAATTAGCAGCAGAAGTATGAAAGATTATCTTCCCCCTTTCATTTTTAATGTTCTTCAACTGAACTTCCTTACAAAGAACAGTGGGTTTGCCTGACTGGCGAGCGGTCCAAAGTATTTTGCTTCATAGCAAATCGCAACTGATGGTTGATCCCAGTACTATTGCCATTTTGCATTAAAGAACTTGGGTCTAACTGGGCCCTACTTCAATGTGCAATGGTGTTTGAAGCCACATCATAAGTTGTAGAAGCCTGTAGCCATGCACTCCTGCATCCCGTGATTATATGAAAAGAGCATGCTGAACCTGACTAAATACCCCATGCAGTGTTCTTATTGTTACCCAAACTACACAGCACAACAGCAAAGTATGAGTCATGTTCCTGCTGGACCAAGAACCTTAAAATATCACTTCTTCTGCATTTAAACAAAATAATCAAATAGCTGAAATCCCAAGATAGGTGGAACTTTTCTGATGCCTGATGAAGGGTGTTTGTGCCCGAAAGCTTGCAATTAAAGATATTTTTTTGCACAAATTTTGTTGGTCTAATACAAGATATCACCTCTTGAGTCCATGAGCCCTGATTGCAAGATCAGTGAACAAACTCTCAGGCTGCATTACATGAAAATGCCTGTAAAGTCCTCCAACTTGGATGACGCATGCTGCAGAAACCTAAATATAACACTGAAGGTCTAAACACCAGCAGAAGTGTGGCAATCTGCAAAACAGGAGTTAATTAACGGTTTTAAACAGCTAAAATGAACTACTCTCCATAAACTGTAGCATTTTAGAGGGTCCCTGGAGGGTTGGCTTGACTGCTGTCCAGTTGCCATACAATCTGATCTATAAATGAATAGCAAGGTTCGTCTTTATAGCACAGCACTGAGCTTCCAACACTAGGTCTATTATGAAGCAACAATGAGATAGAGCAGAACAGGATTTTAATGAGAATATTACTATCACTCCATCTCTATTAAGCCACCTGCACCTTCCTAAGCCTGGATTTGGTCTTGACAATGCTGATTAGGCCAAAGCTTTGTTCTTGATGTTTACTCTCAGGAAGGAAGAAGGGAAACATCACTTGACATTCCCATTGGTCTGGACAGAAGAAACATCTGCTGGAGACTGGAGGGGCCTGTCGGCTGACCTTTGCAGCTGGTTAAAACAATTCTGCCTTTAATAGACAGTGGATCTGTGCTCTGTGGCTGCTTACAGGCATAAAAAAACCAAACCAAAAACAAAACAAAACAAAACAGTGCTTTACTTTAAATTCTGTGTGCCCCCATACTGAGTCCAGAAGATTGGACGAAGCTCACCCGGCGTCTGTACAGATCTGGCGCTTCAGCGGGGCTTTTATGATGCTTTTATCTAACAGCTGATTGAATATTTATAAAGATGATTTTGGTTCTATTTGATTGAATCAGCTATTAAATAAAAGTGCCAAAAAGCCCCACTAAGCATGTGATCTATATACATGCAGTGGAGCGGGGTCAAACTAATGTCCTGCTTCCCCTGGTAAAGTGCTTTTATTTCCCCCCCGTGTCTGTCAGCATCCCATTTGAACAAGCAAGAGTTCTGTGCTCTGTAGTCACTAAAGGCAGTGTTTTTTCCTTGATGCTATTTGGAGAATTAAATAAGACAGAAGCTCCTAATTCTCCAACTCCTGTTTTCCAGACATAGAGTCTGCCTACGCTGCGGGTATCTGCATGAGTGGAGCTAGTCCAATACAAAATCACTTGTGCAGATGTGCTGCACCGCTGGGTCTGGTCTTCAGCAGCGTAGCTCAGTGTCAGACCTCAGTGAGCCGCTTCAGTACAACATATCTGTGGTGTGAGTTACACCTAGAGAAGACTGGTGCAGAGATCCTGAGGACAAGCAGGCTCTTAGACAAGTACGGCTTTTAATTACAGTGCCATGGGCTGATGTTTTAATTGCTCATATTCACTTGTCGTGACAACAGTTCGCAGGAATAACAACTTGCCTCCCTCTTAATAATTCTTTTCAAAGCAAGATGAGTGTTGCTCTAGAAAAAAATGGTATTGCACTACAAAGAGCAACAATGAAAACAACACAACCCTTAAGGGTCTGGTCCTGCACTCTTTGGGTGCCAAAGAGTCAGAAGGAAAATCCAGAGCAGGAAAACAGAAAGTTACAGAAAAGGCAGGACACAGAATTCATGTGACATACATACAAGCAACACATCGGCATCAAATGCATCTAATGACCTTGGCGAAAGGGCTTACTATACACTACATGCAAACCAGAAATAAATGCCATCTTAAAGGACCACTCAAGCACAGCCATTTGACTGATGCATGTTTTAAGTTCTTGTTCCTCCACTTATTTCATTTCTGTGTTTACTTCCCCAGTAAAAAACATTACACTTACCACTATTGTATGTATGTTCCCGTGACTAAAATGTTGCTTGCCATGACAAACTGTCCCTAAGTGACAGGGCGGAGGAAAATGATCTGAGGTTCAAATGTCCCTGTAATAGGCATGCTTGTTCTATTGTGGGTAGTACCAAACTCCTTGGCAGGTAGCAATTCTCCTACCTGCCAAGTTATAGTACAGTAAAGCAGACACATTCTGTGAGTTGGGTTGGTTAGGGACTATGGCATCATGACTCCGTGGTTTTATTTTAGTTCTTGGTTCCACATCCTGAACTCTTCAACACCAGGGTAACGAATCTTTGACCGTGTAAATTGAAGGCACAGGATCAGATTCTGAGCTGCCATCAATCAACCTCACATCTTTCAAATCAATGGACGCAGGCCAATGTACTCCCAACGCACTGAAGTTTTGCCAGTTTACAACAGGAACTAGTCAAGATTTTTTTAAGGTGAGTAGTACTCTTAACAATGGAGTCAAACCTTTTTTCTTTAAAATTCAGTTTGCTTGGCTCTTCCACTTTGCCTAAGTCCTTCAGGCAGCTGGATGTTGGGTTGTACAAAGTGCATCCGTTTAGTTCCCAGCTTCGCTGAAACCCAACTGGTTAACAATTACTTGTGTCATACGGCTCATTCTGTTTACTTTGTCAGAGTTACTAATGATCCATGCTAAGTACATTTCTGTTTTTTCCCCAAATCTCAATAAATAAAATGTGTAAGATTTAAGAGCTTTCCAGATGTTAGTTCTAAATCTGTGTAAATGCCCAACCTGTCAGCAACACATAGTAATAATATAATTTATTTGCAGGAGCTATTTATTTTATTTTCCCTTTAAAAAAAACACATGGGGAAATAACATCCCATTAGAAAATGGGTTTTGTTGACTCAGGCTACTGGACTGAACCCTGGAAAGCTACTACAAGCTAGAAGTTGGCAAATTAAATCACCTGAAAACATTCAAGCGAATGTGATGAATCATCTGATTTAAGTCAGGTGCACCAGAAGTTTAACTGAATGCACATACATTCTTGTGATGGTCTAATGACCTTATCGTGTCTCCCACTGAGGTCAGTGGGAGGACTGCCTTTGAATCCAAACCCAGTGATAATACATTCCAATGCAAAGTCTTTCACAAGTACTCTAGGGCTAAGCATTATGGGGGGAAGATTTTCAAAAGGGTTTAGGAGAACGAGTACCGTTTGAAAATTCCCTTTGTAAAATTGCTATGAAACAGTGTAAAAATAGTGTGAGTAAAAATCCCCTGGGTAGCGAGGCAAATTGAGTACATAGGTTTAGGGGCAGAATTTGAACGTATGCATATGAGTCATCGGTAGATCTGAATGCATGAACCTGGGAGCAAACTAGGGCACAGAGCACTGGAGTTTGTTTGCAACCACTACTTGGGCACATATATACATGCATTAACATGCTTTAGTTAATGTGCATGAAATCTAGTACCTCCACTGTAAGGTACTAGGAAAATGTGCATTAACCTGCCTTAATGCACATTAGCCTATTTTAATAGGCATTAACTAAATACCACATTTAATGCGCATTAAAATAAGTGAATTAGTATTAAAGCACATGTGTAGACACGCCCACTTACATCTTACCAGACATCTGCTAAACATGCATCTTACTTTTTATTTCTGAGCCTCCTGTTCTATGTGCTCACATGCACAGCTTTATTACCACTTCCTGGCATCATAAATTTCACCTTGTAATTAATGTATGGCACGAGGGACAAATTATTGAACACTCACTGCACAACCTGGTGAGACAACGCTGGATGCACGTCACAGACATGTAACATGGTACTCACTCAGCCATGGTGAAAGCTAGCTCAAAGTTTTGCTTGCGATTAGCTGGGTCAAGCTCATTGTAATCGAAGGCTTCAGGAAAGAAAGAATGCACAAGGGCACAAAACGCCATCCCATCACTCCAGCTCGAGGAGAAGTTCTGCAGATCAATGTGCTGTCATAATGCAAACAGAAAGTTTTAGGACAAGGCAGAGACTTGGAACAGCAGCTGCCCACTCTTGCTGGACAGTATCTCATCCAATACCAGGACAGTATCTGAATGCAAAACATTGACCTTCCCAGCAGTTCAAATCTGATGCAGGTGCAAAGCAGATGGGTGGCCTAGGGGCCTGATGCAAAGTTTACAGAAGACGATGGAAAGATTTCCATTAACTTCAACAGGCTTTGCATTGGCCCTAGGTCTTGAACCTGCATTCAGGTAACACGAGTGAATGACTTATCTTGCATCTCTAGCAACCATGAAGTAGTTGCTAACCAGATAGTGGTATTTGTCTGCTGCTGCTCAGGAGTGTGCAAACTCAATACTTTACTCCCTGCTCAAATCAGCTCTAACCCCCTGACTAGCACAACCGATTTCAATGGCACTACATGGGTGCAAACAGGGGATGGGCTGGACCCCACTGGATGGCACAACATGAAAGTGAGCCCATCAGCAATAGCCAGCCCTTTGCAATCACAGCGAAGAGTCCAGAGTTCCTCTGGATTTGCACCAGTGCAACAAGACAGAATTGGGCTTTTTTGATACATAACACTTAATTTTTTTCCAGTATAGAAAATCCAGTCCCTGGTCTTGCTGCTTAGAGCTAAAATAGATTTTAATAATATCCCCAACAAACTGAATGTTCAGAGCTCAGGAATAACATGCTGTCTTTTGTTTTATTGCCTAATAAAACTCTTGAATGTGCACCATTTTGCACTCACACATCTGGGAAAGCTGTTCTTTCCCCTGAGAATTACACTGAGCAATGCAGGCTGATGCCAGGCAATTTCAACGAAAACTTATAAACCTAACTCTCTTCTCAGTTACACTCATACAGCCTCACAGGACATGAACATGTTGAAACCGGGGGAATTTAATCCCCACCATTTGCTATATCCTAACATCTTTCATTCCAAAATAGAGCAGCCCATTTTACCACATAACAAAATTATCTTAATCTCCATGTAATATTAACACAGAGCAATCTCCATCCCTATTCAGATGTCATCCATACATAAGGTACATACACTCAAACCGTGTAATGAAGAGAAAATGCACTAATGCAACGTAAAGACTGTACACCTATAAAGTGCTCCATCTAGCAAGGCACTTAACCATTCACTTTTGCTCTTATGTGAAAAGTCTCATTAACTTCAATGGAATTGCTCATGTGCACTTACTTTTGCACATGCAGTACACATGTAGCAACACACATCAAACTGCATTTTCTTAGGGCCTTAAGGTCCTGAAATGAATATAAGCAATTGCTTGGAGTGTTTTAGATTGCTTCTCAATAACAGCAGAATGCATATTTTTCAGTACAGTTTCTCTAAAAAATATTTGTGAGGAATTCGGAAGGAAAAGCTCAGAAAGGGACAGGGTCTCCTCACCTTGTATCCTATGGTTTTTGAGCGACACCAATCCAAAAGAATTTGCTTGATGCTGCTTGCACTGGCAACCCCAAAACTCTGGGACCTCTTCAGCTTTGCTTTGGACTCTCCTTTCCCTCTGGAAAAAGAAAAGGGACAACAGACTGAAGTCTAGAAAAGGTTAAAAGACTCCTGTCAGCTACATCCTTGCAGCAAAATACATCATAGGGGACACCAATACACTTTTCCAAGCCCACCACCCTGCCAGCGCAGGTTTCCTTTGCCAACCACAGTTTTCCATGCTTATTATTCTATATACCATTTTGGCTACCGTGGTATAGTTTTGAGTAACCCTGGTTTTCCGTGGCCGCGCATCAGCCCGCCACCTGCCATTTTCCTCATAAGTCTTTTGTCCTGCCAACCAGAGCTTTTTCAGCCACGGGAACTTTCAGGAACCTGACCCCAGCGGTTGGCGAGGGAAACCTGTATGCCACTGGAGAAATGCAAAAAAATGAAACCCCCATCTTATTGATGTCAGGAGGAAATCTTGGTTTTTCAGTAACGCCAGGATTTCACCTGTATCTTCTATTTGGATTAAAAACATTTTAAAGCCAGGACCACAGCACATACTGCCATAAATAACAACATGGTATTTCCAGTTCCCTTTCATAAGCCTTAGTAAGCAGCCATGCAGAGGAAATTTTTTATAATATCCCTGTTTAAAGAACGGACACCTGCTGGGCCAGTAAAGTGACTAGACAACAGCAAAGGCAGCTTGTAGCTACAGCTCTGTATTTCCTGGCTTCTTCCTTTTCCAGGTTGACTATGCAATATTATTGGATCTTCAAGCTCATCATGAATTGCTTACCAAAGGCTTGATCTAACACTCACTGGAATAAATGAAAATTTCACCAGTGACTTCATGAGAGCTGGATCAAGCCCAAGATTTCCAGCCATTCAAACCCTGAGAGATATCGTCAGCTAGGCAACCTCCACTATAATCAGCGAACAGACTTTTTTCCCCATTACTGAGCCCACTCTGGATGCAATACTGCCTAAGGAATGACATACTTGCCACTGTCCTGTTCAAATTTCTCAAAGAGAGCTTTCCTGGACTGCGTCCCCAAAGTCCGTGGCAGTGTCTGCGACCTCACGAGCTCTCTCCTCCTTTCCACTTGGCGGTGCACAGTAGGTGGAGGGGAGTGGGATTTGGGGGTTACATCGCTGTAACTGTCGGTGACACTGCAGAAAAAAAATCACAAGAATGCAAAAATAATCCGTTAAAAGGGAAATTGTCTGGGGTGCGGGTATCATGATGCAGCACTGACATCAGCTCCAGCAGAACTCCAGGCATTTATGCATACAGGGGGATATTTTCAAAGGAACCCCAATCCCATTTTCACAACTGACCGAAGCATTTAGGAGCTTAAGTTTCATTGAGTCAATAGGACTAAGGAACCTAAGGCACTTTTGATAATTGGGCTTGCTGTCTAAATCACTAAGACCTCGCAGCACAGAGCAAAGGAATGCCTAATACCTTGACAAATCTGGGCATTAGGAGCCTTAGGAAAGCTGAGGAACAGTGGGATGAAGTGAATGATTCCTGGTCATATAATAATTTACAAACATCTGGGAAGAGAATCCTGTCTCCCAAAATGAACATCCTTCTGTGACTCAAATGACAAACAGCTGGTGCAGCACCTTTACCTAGCAGCCCATCAGAAGTTTAATACCCAGGTTAGGCTAATTTGGGAGGCAGATGCAAGCCCCGTTAAGGAAACTGAAGTTGTCTGCCCTTCCATTTGTATTGCTAAATATTTTGCATGCTGAGGATGCCTTGATATCCCCAACAGCAATGGTGATACCGCGTAATCCTACACTAAACAACTGTGCCTTTGAATTAATCAAAAATGTGTGGTAGTCAGCCTTCCCAAGGAGGGCAGAAAGTCAGCCTGTGTCCTGCAAGGCACTTGGAAACCTAACGCTGGGAGCTAAGCTCCAAGCCAGTGAAAATAAGAATGTTTGATGGGTCATGTGTGCAGTTTCCAAAAACAGACCCAAAATAAAAACTTCAACACAGCTGAATACTTTAAAAGGAGCTGACAAAGGGCCCAGCATGTCCATTGAAGGACAATTTGAAAAAACAGGCATTGTACATCCCACACATGCTCATTCACAGAGATTAGAGCTGAGCTAGCAACAAGGCAGGTGATAGCATGGTGCTCGGCTCGCTGTACGCAGGCACTCAGATGTTCTAGTAGCATGGGGCTGTAGAATACCCTGTTCCTGGAGCCACGGGTCACTTGTCTTGTCAAAGCACAACCGAGTACACTGCAATCAACAGTCCCATACTGGATGGGGTATTCAGCTAGATCAGGGGTTATTGAAGTTATCTGCCTAGCTCATGTAACTCCCATCCAGTCAGTAAATGAGCACCTCATCTATTAATGGATTTATCCTCCCAAGTACTGGCAATGCACAGGGGATGCACGTGGGTGCATGTGCACCCTCTGAGATTGGTCATGCACCCCCTGGAAGCGCCAGCCGCGAAGCTGGAAGTGCTGCTGGAAGTGCCCTTCTGGTCTTGCCGCTGCAATCTGGTGCCCCCCCAGACTCAGGAGGCACCAGTCGCCCATGCTCCCAAGACTCCTACAAGGCAGAGAGGTAGTGATCCTTCTTTTACAGGAGGAAAATGGATGTGCAAAGCAAATGGAGGACTTTTTCTGGGTCATGTAAGCAGGCAGTAGCAGGGCCAGTAGTTACACCTACACCACTTATGTTTCCACTTAGCACCTAAACCACAAAGCCACCCTCCCCCTCACCCAATGATGACAGCTCAGTAACCAGACAGTATTCCCAACCAGCTTCAAATATTGTCATGTTGGCTTTCATGTCAACAGATGTAAACCTCAGTTTAACCACCATCTTCAGCTTGACTGTTCCCTAGCCACCGAGCTACAAAACCTATCCATTCCCCACTTCCCTGCGCCTCAAATGGGGCATCTCAAGCCCCTTCTACATACTTGGTTTGGACCCAATAGGACTCACCTGGTCTCTGTATTTAAGGTATAGTGAACACACTTGTTAGTGTAACAAAAATCAAGGAAAGGCCTACCTTTCAGTAGCTTTGGTTCCACTAGTCATTCCGTAGCTCATAGCTGACACAGACTTTGTGACGGAAGTGCTTTTCTCTGCGTAAACAGCAATAAAAACGAGATGCATCAGTGCTAAGTGTTTTCCCCACCATATGTTTTTAATCAGCTTCCTGACACATGGCCACACACTTATTCTTCCTCACCACCGGGAAAAGTCGCAGGTTATTCTGCCAGCAGAAGCTAGCAGGCTCTTGGGGAGGGACCTGTCCCACTGCAGTGGTGTTGAAGAGCTAAAACATTCCTCAGAAAGCCTTGGGACAAGCCCCTTGGTGCAGACACTGCGTCTCCAGGCAGACTCATTCTGGCCCCTCTACAAGGCGCAAGCTAAGAAGTACAGTATGCTAGCGATGGAGCCAGTGGGAAGGCAGTGCAAGAAGAAACAGAGCTAAAGCGCAGCTTGCTACACTCTTCCTGGAAAGTCATATGCAGCCCTAGTCATATGGCGAGATTCAGAGTTGCTTTGTGGGCTATTTAGTTTCTGTTGGGAACCATTTCAGCCCCCCAAAAGCAGCCCAGACTCCAACGGCTGCAAAGTCACCAAGTGAGGGGGTTGGAGCACCACAGAGCCCTTCTCTTTCCCACGAGCCCCACCGCTGTGGTCTACCTGTGCTGCCCAACAGAAAGTCATGTTTGCCCCCCTTTCACCATATTGCATAAGATATATCAGATCCAGTAACTTCGGGACCTCAGGGCTAGCTTTAGGGTCCAAAGAGAAAGTCCCTTGCGGGAGGCTGATTACAGGGTATGTTGATCGTAATGAAAGATGGCACTGTGGGTAATTCAAAATAACCTGTTTTCTTTTCTTTCCTTTGCTTGAATGGAACATCCAGAAGTTTGCAAAGAAGCTGAATGGGCCAGGGCATGGACAGACATAACAGTTATATTGGTATGGCATAAGTGGAACAAAACTGATGTAACTTTAAACCTGTTTCTTTCTGGGTTATCGTTACAGCATTTTAACTCTCTTACACTGCTTTAGAGACATACAGACCTAACAGTTACTTTGTCACAGCTGATGAGCACTCCAGAGGGCCAACCCTTCTTCTCCTTTTAAAGTGGCTGAAACCTACATCTGTCTACAGCCTCTGCTATGAACTCATCTGAAGTGTGATCCAAAGCCCACTGGAGTCACGCGAAAGCCTTCCCCTGACTTCAGTGGAGCTGCATCAGACATCTTCATGATGCCTTGTTACATTCTCAGCATTGCTATGTAGTCATGACTTGAACCAACTGTTCAATTTATGCTGGTTTGTGGAGAGAGGAGCCCAGATCAAAACCCCAGAGTCAAACTCACGAACAGCATCCTTGCATAGTAGGATGCTTGCAAGGAAGGTAGGGAAAAGCACCCACCTGCAGTTACAGAGGTGCCCACTGTTCTCACCGAACTGGAATTCCAGGTCTTCACAGCACTCACTGAAAAGGAAAAAAGGGAAGATGTGGGCTAATTTCTTTGTTTTCATACAAGGGAAACCCCAAGAAACAATTGTTGATTCACATGCAAACAGCTTCTCTTTCACGTTGATAACGGGGCAGAACTCCCCTTTCACAAACAAGAAAGGCTCTGCTGAAATCAGTGCAGTTCCATCAGCGTCAAACCGGTGCAGTAGGAGAACTGAGCCCGTGAAGTCCTAAAATGAACATGAGATTTTGACCTCAGAGATCCAAGTAAATTAAAAATGCAAAAATACTGGTTAGAAACTGAAGAATTTCAGCTGAGCACCAAAATAATTTTGGTTCAAATACCAAGCATTCACTTGCCAGCAAAACAAAAAAAGTGGGGGTTTTTTTGTTACCACCTCGTCAGAACTCCTTTGTCTCATTTCTGTCTCTATTTTCTTGCCTGGTCCCCTTTGTTATTCTGGTTAGGTCACCTGAAATTTCTTCACCTCCATTTCCTCATCTGTAATGGGTTCCTCATGAATAAAACCCTATGGGTCTGATCCCAGAACCACTGGACTCAATGAGAGGATTCCCATGGACTTTAATGGGATATTCCCTGAAGTGTGAAATTTATGTTTAAATAAATTAGGCTATAAACCCTGCAGCTACTAAGCTTGCATGAACTGCACGTCACCAAAGCATTCAACACCAAACAGCTAGAAGATGAATCAAATGATGATTTTTACTTTATAAAAATACCAGACCTAGCTTAGGTGAACAAATTTCTTTCATAGCTAGACATTTCTCTCTTACCTGATTGGTTGGACGTTTTCATCACAGTCTCATTTTTGCTCCTGCTCTGTCCTATCAGGCCACTGGATGCATTGGCTGTCCCTGATGATGAGGAGGTTTCTCCAGAAAATTTTTCTGACACTCTTGTCACTGCAGTCACAGGAAGGTGTGGCATTTGTAAGGACACAGCAGGGGCATGTGCTTCAGGGGAAGAGTTTGACATGGGAGGAGAAGAGATCACTTCATGTGAAACCTTTGCCTGACCTAGGGGATAAAAGGAAACAGGGGAGGAAAATTATGTTATTTTCAGCTATTTTTAAATTTCAAAACAAGCCCCTAGGCACAGTGGCTTTATTTCATTTTGATTTCTGAAACACCGGATTAACTAGATTAATTTCCCCTTTAACAGTACCATGTCATTCTCAGGAGACTGAGCATGCTGAAATCGAGCTTTGTAAAAGTCATGATGATGCCTTGTCCTATATGACAGTCTACTATGTTTCATTTTGGAGCCACTGTGCCTGCTGCCACTACATCTGCTCCTGGGGACCAAGTCTCAGGACTCCTCTCTTCTTTTTTGTTGGTTTGTTTACTTAAAAGCTCTCTGCTTTGCTTTCCTCTTGCATATCATGGAGATAATAAGACCGGTTCCCCAGAAGGGAAGGGAGAGTTAATTTAGTAGCACGTAGAATTCTTTAAAATGTACGGACAGAAAGGCACCCAGATTACTAAATCTTATTCAGAATTACTGGAAATTGCACCGATGATGCTAAGATTTAGGGCCAGATCCTACACTTAGGAACAAGCTTACTAAGTCAGTGGGACTACTCATAGTAGAAAAATGAAGCACATGCCTGAAGGTCTGTAAGATCATCAGCACGGTACAATAATCACGTTGAAATAGTATGAAGCTGACACTTGCAACACCAGGAAGTTGCTCGTACCGACACAACCCAACTTTACACGCAGCCGTAGTTTGCCGGGGAGGCTGGTCTTGGAACTTATTTGTCTTTCCTGCATTTCTTTCTTACCTACTGAAGACTGATGTCCATTTTCAATGATGGTGGAATTAGAAATTTTTCTCGGCTCTGGTTCACTATGGTCATCCAGGTCCAAGCTCTGCAAAACATAAATACACAACAGCTCAATGATGCTATGCCTTGCAAATGATCAATGGCAGAAGCTGTAGCAACTTCTAATGATGCTATGCCTTGCAAATGATCAATGGCAGAAGCCGTAGCAACTTCTAGAGGCTCCGGTCAAGGTCAGGTATCTGCTATACAGCGGGGCCAATTTTTCAGTACCGGACTGATTACTTGAGCAGTATAGGCGTTACCTAAAACGAATGGAACGAATGACTTACAAGACTGCCCAAGGACTACTCTCAAGTATATATCCAGTGGTAACAGGGCATAACACAGGCAGGATGGCTTTGCTTTCCTCTAGCACTCAAAGTAAACACCATATGTATTGACCATAGAAGGACTTTTCTTAACCATGGGCTTTCAAAAGTGTGATGCCATCTTTCATGCTGTGGGCCCAATTCTGCAAAGGCTTTGACACATGCATAAATTAACACACACCCACTAGGTCCATTTAAGCCACTGAGACTGACTTACATATCCAAAGAGCCTTCATCAAGGAGGTGCTGAGAATTTAGGGGTCCCCAGCACCTCACACAAGGAGGCAGGGATTGCACTAAGAAATGCAGTAAGAAATGATCCCTGTGCAAATCTTTGATGGTCTGATTCACTTCAATGGGATCATCCCCACGAGCAAGGCAGCTACAGCCTGACTTTGTTTGCAGGTTAAGGCAAACACATGTACTCCTCTCCCCATGTTGTTTGGATGATGCAAGGTGCAACTTTTTCTCTGTATACACAATGAAGTTGCTATCCTTCCACCAACCCTTCCAAGCCCTTCCCTAGCATTTTTTACTTCAAGAATGATTTAGTGCACTGTACGTGAAGTAGAAGTATAATTTATGAGACAATAAAAGCATTCCCACCAGGGCAAAACATGGAAGTAAGCCCATAACTCCTCTCAACATTAGCTTGAAGACACCCTTATGTTTATACATGAATCTTCTTTATACAACATTTATGGAACATCACATAAAAGTTCTTAATGTCCTATACAATTTCTGCCTATTTGACTGTCTAATGACAGTCAACAGAATTAGACAACATATGGAAAGGATATTACGGGGGAAACAAATAACATCTTGGAAGCTTACAACAGCTACAACTTGTAACTTTCAAAAGGATGTTATTTTTGGGAAGACCACAACATTTTCGATGTTTTCTAATTTATTTCTGGGCAAACCAGCCAAGAAGATTTAGTTTTTATGATCATTAAAAAGAAAGGATGCAATTTTGGGCTTCTAGGAAAAAAACAGCAAAAAAAAGGAAAAAGAAAAAGAAAAATGTTTTGCAGTTGCATGCTCGCTTTGATTAAAAATGCCTGTGGTGCTTGTACCTGTTTCTGGGAAACTGAAAGTTCCTCAAGCTTAAAGTGCATGAGAAAGTTTTCATTTGACTGTAAATAGCCCAGCATTAGGGCTGGCCCAACAAGTTAATAAATATATCAATCAATCTGCACCAGTCTCTGTGTTCACTAAATCCAAACAAGTCACAAAAGAAAACATTGGATGCTGGAACTAGTTTCTTACGTTTGAAACAAAAGCGACACGTCCATTTCTGACTCTAGACTATACGGATTTTAAAAAGGTGCAAGTTCTCACAGTTTTTTGCAAAGTCTTAAACAATGTCCAATAAACTTCTAATTGCCCATATCCTCAAGTAGCTTAAATCAGCACAGCTTGGCCAAGGCTGGCAGAATTATGCGGAGACCTGCTGAAGATCTGACCCCCTATGCTGCAAACTAAATGCATTTCCTTTTTATCCGTGTTACTATCAGAATATCACACAATGAGAAACCAAATAATTTTAAAAACACAACCATTTGCCGCTACGTACCCATTCATTTGGATTTATGCAAGGTTTTTGAAGAATCACGCTGGTTCGAAAGTTAGAAGACGACTTGTCTAGTTAATGTTAAACTCACACTTACATTTTAAAAGCTCGCCAGGGTCAAACAAAAAAGACAACTGTAAAATAAAATAGACTGACATACAACAGAAATAGGGGATACTTCTAAGCTGTGTCTGTTCATTAACTGAGCTTCCCTGTTTGGTTTTTGCTACCCACAAAAATATTTCGGAAAGATATTGGCCCTATTGCTTATTGTACCACAAGAAGGCACTTAAATACTGTAGCTGTGAAGGTGATATAAGAACTTATATATAAAATGAAATAGAAAACAGAAGGAAGGGGCAGTATGCCTTTAAGTAATAATTTTCCCTGGTCTCCCCATTTGGTTTTCATATAGGGATACTGTGCAGAAAAGCTGGTGGTTTCACTTCACATATTTATTCTGTGGCTTCATAATAAACGATTAAAATCATTGTTACTGGAAGTGAATTAATTTCACGCAAAATACAGAAACCATATGATCAACCCAAGATAATTCATCAGAAAATGTAGTTTCCTGGCCCTTATGTGATGCTTAATCTACATCTGTTTATACTCTCTCAAATTTAAAGAAGGATCCTGGACACAGATTTTTCATGCCTCACAGTTAGCTTTTAAATCATGCAAAATAATCTCTTCTTGGGCTTAGAATTCACAGCGAATTACTATCACATTATCCACTTTCTGAGATTATTAAATTCTTACCATTTCATAGCCAAGCGGGGAGATGGTCTGTGGTCTGTGTCTATGCTTTCCATTAGTTTCAGATGGCTGGATTACAACATGGCAGCATAAATGTGATTTGGTCGTGCAGGGCAGAATCATGCAGTGTAGCATAAACCTACGTCACTGAAGTCAATGGAAGGCTTTCCCTTGACCTCCACGAGAGGAGGTGGGAACCTACGTTTGCAAACTATGAGTGGACTCTGCTGTGCAAGGCTACAGCACAATTTGGGAGGGTGGGGAACAGTAAAAAGAGGGTAGGATCCTATTGATCTGAACAAGGATTGACCTATGCTGATTGATCTACTGCAGGGGTGGGCAAAATGCGGCCCGGGGACCGGATGTGGCCCGCCAGGCCATTCTATCCGGCCTGTGGGGCTCCTCAAAAATTTAGAAAATTAATATTAATCTGCCCTGAGCTGCCTGTCATGTGGCCCTCAATGGCTTGCCAAAACCCAGTAAGCATCCCTCTGCCCAAAATTATTGCCTGCCCCTGAGGTGCTGGCTCTAAATCAGCCTCTTACCCTGGTAACAGACTGCAGAAGAAACTAGTTATTAGCAGCAAGACACTGAGACCATTTTAAGATCAGCTTGACCAGATAAGATACTTATGTCTTTCCAGTCTCCTACGTGGGCCGGATCCTGATTTCGGTTCCTTCTGGAACAAGTAAGAACAGAAGCAGGGCGTTGGGATAAGATTTCCAAATATAACAAGAGTTTTCAGATGCATTAGCTTTCAGGGGCCCAGCTTTAAAGCAATTTGATTTCCCAAACATCTGAGCAGTCACTCCTGGAAAAGGGGCCCCGTTAGGTAAGTCCACTCAAGTGCCCAAAAACTGGGGCATCCCAAACCACTAGTCACTTCATAAATCTTGCCCCCCTGTTCATCAGGAGGTGGAACTATGACCAAGACTAAGGTCCAGTCCAACCAAAGCTTCACGCTTGTGCAGTTTTAAAGCACATGGGTAATTGTACTGATTTCACATGCTTAATGTTACAAGGCTACTCACATTCCTAAAGTTATACATCTGATTAAATGCTTTGCTGGATCAAGGCCTACAGCTTAGAAGAATACGCCAACGTATTCTTCGGTCTGCTTACCCTCGAACTACAGAAGCCACATGTCTTGGTTTAATGCACTAGCCTAGTGAAAAGGCACCAGTGTGTTTTATTAGTATATTATTTGGAGCTTCATTAACAAGAGTAACCCTCACGGTTCCTTTGTTGTTGCATCAATTAGGCTTATAGCTCAGGAAGGTGGCTTGGTTTGAGGATGGTCCCTCAAAAGTAGCTTTATCCTCCTCTGAGAAACATCAGAGATCGCACACACCCATACTAAGATGCTGTGACCCAGGCCTAGAGAAACAAAAGAAACTTTTGCCCGTTTCTTTTTTAAATAGACATGGATAGAAAAGGAACAAAAACCCTGTCCAAGGCGGAATGATCAGAAGTTGTCCCCGTTTCCCAGCATTTTCACCTGCTGAGAGCTATTTAGAGACATCAACACATCACGTACGTCACCGGGGTCAGCTTTTCTAAACAGCTCTGTTCCATCTAGGCACATAATTCAGAAGAAGTGATGCCCGACACACTGGGTTCCTTATGTCACCAGTTACTTGAGTCCCTGAATGGGTGCTGAGGTCTTCTGAAAATCTGGCATTTAGGCTTGCTCTCCAGCACATCAATTACAAAAGAAACCACATCTTTTATAAACATGAACTTGTCCCACCGTCTTACCAATAATACCTAAAAATAATCCTTTGCTTGTATTACTGCACCACCTGTCCCCTCTGTGAAAGTTTCCTTGTGCATACATGGTAAAACAGAATGAAACTCTGACTCAATGCTGCTAAACTAAATCAGTAACATTGTGTACAGATATCGTAATTTTTAAAAATAAAAGCTGCTTTGAAACTTCTCTTTCTACCCCAAGATTAGCAGCAGTTATGTTGCAGGAATAAACATAGTTACCAGCCAGGATTCATCTGAGAAAAGTACAGCAAACATCACCCTTCAGCAGCTGTATTTTTATTCTAGATATAAGCCATGCAAAACAAGGAGGTCTCAATCCCTCACTGAAGTGCACTGGATTACCTCCGCTGACTTCCATGGAAATTTGGCTTATAATAAATATTTTGCCATATAAGTCCTGAGTTTCCCAGTTGTGCTCCTCATCAGGGACTATTCACCCAGTGCAGGCAGCTAGCCCAAGCTCTCCCTACCATTTAAGAACAGGAGCAAATTCCACCTACTGCCCCCATGACATAACTGAGACGGGGCAACCAGGACAGCAGCCCTGGGTGCTGCCTATGTGCGGGGATTTGGGGGTGCGAAAGCCGTCACTGCCACAGCAAGAGCTGATCACACTGCTTTAATCAGCATAACAGGAGCAGGTGCTCCCCAGGTAGAGAGCTGCACTGTTATACCTCTGGATTGCCCTTCACTGTGAGCAAGGTCATCCCCAGACTCAAGGATTCCCACAGGTCATTTCTTAAAGTGATGTTATCAAAATGGTAAACTCTAGGGTGCTAACCGGGCCCGACGCGGGGGGCGAAGGGGAGGGGGCACTGATCCTATCCGGCCCTGATGCGACTGCCCTGCACGTGGCCAGGTGTGCAAGATGGAGCAGGCACGTGGGCAGGCAGGGTCTTCCTCGAGACTGGCTTGGGACTCCCGTGGGCAGGGCGTGCTCAGCCAGGCAGATAGGATGGGGCCACGGGTGGGCAGGGAGCAGCATCTGGGAGCGGGACAGGCAGGGCCAGGATCGTGGGGCAGTGACAGCACAGGGCCGGGACCCAGGGCAGAGCCACGATCCACTCCCTGCGAATGACAGCTCTGCCCTGGACCCCGGCCCTGCACTGGCACTGCTATGGATCATGGCCCTGGTCCTGCGTTGTCACTGCCCCGTGATCCCAGCCCCAGCCCTGCCCACCCCACCTGCTCCCGGAGCCACTCCCTGCCTGCCCCCGGCCCCATCCCGTCTGCTGACCAAGCGCACCCTGCCATTACGACCCGGACCTCTTGCTCCATCCAGTGCCCCCGGCTTTGGGTGCAGGGCAGATGGGCCGGGGTGTCTAGGCAGTAGGGCTGCTGTCCCCATGCACCTGGGGACAGCAGGACTGGCCGCACACCCCAAGGCCTGGGCTGCTCCCCACCCCTGGGCCAGATGTGGACCTGCCCCGGGCCAGACAGAATTGAAATTGGTGCTTTCCTGGTCACATGTCAAAAGTGATGTGTTTCTTATCAAGCCTCTGGGCAGGATTGTAACAGGACTTTCAGGATATGACCAGGATTTATCAATCACTACTCCTACACTTTGGCCAGTTTGTCTGAACTCTGCACTGTGCAAGACAGTAGGTGTGCAAGACTCTGTAGTCGACTTTCCTCCAACGCTCAGCAGAGCAACATACTGCCAAGATCTTCCTGACCATTTTGCAAAGCATTAGCTTAAATCTGTTCCAGTAGGAGTCAGTAGTAAAGTTCAGGTCAGCTTCAAACAGGAGCAAAATTGGCGCAGTGCTGAGTGCCTTTTGAAAATCCCATCCTCTGAAATCCCTTTTCTACAGGGAAGTCTGCAAAATAATTCCAGGGGTTTTGTAAGCTGCACAGGTAGGTCATATCTGGATCCTTCCACCCTTGACAGCGTCACCTTATAAACTATAAGGAATTATTTTCTCATCTGGCAAAATACTGACATGACTTGTTTGCTCTAAATGGGTCAAGCAGAACAAGAGTTATCAAAACACTGCCAAGATGCTGTATGTGTAGGATGAAAGATGTCAAACTTAAATCGAAACAGAAAGCACAGCTAACTCCATTGTTCTCTAGAGGACATGCATTGCTTTGGCATGCACAGAAACACATGCCTCCTGCAGTAGGCACAGTGACTTTCTCCGTGTGTAACAAACATTTAATTAAGGGAGTGAGTGAAATCCTGACCCCGCTGAAGTCGAGGCCAAAACTCCTGTTGACTTCAGTGGTGTCGGTTTCACCCACTGTGTGGACAGCGACAGGACAGAAATTTAAACAAAATACTGCCTATCTTGCTATTGCTGCCAGCAAAAAACTCTCAGTGATTTTGAAAATAGATAATAGACCCTGCATAGTAATAACAGCTCGGTCTTCTGCAAGCACGCTTGTGAGCTCAGGCTGCTGAGCATCTGGAATTGTGTATAGCGGTGAAGTGGTGACCTGCAAGGCGAGCCTCTCTTCCCAAATCTCCCAGGACTTTCCTCTGAGACCCCAGCTAAGTCCCTTGCACTGCAGTTTTCCAAAGCAGCATCTGATTTTGGATGCTGGAGCGTATGGATGCTCACATTTAGCCTCCTGGGTTTGGATTTTTGAGACACTACCCACAATCAGTTCCTACTGATTTCAGCTGGGGCTGGGGGTGATCACAACCTCTGAAATTTAAGCCTGAGGAGTCAACATTTGGACACCCCAAAATCACTGTACATATAGACGCCACTACTGAAAACAGGCCTTTACTCCCCTGTGCCATGCTCTCCCCCTGTGCGAAATGGAAGATGACAACGTCCTTCTCCCACCTCCCACTGGCACGGTGAAGTGTAACGCAGTGGTCTATAAGCTGCAATCATAACGAATGCTTAATGCCTGGCAAAGCGGTGGTCCCCGTGCTATGTCATGGAGTCCCTGTGTCCCCCACCAGGCCTCCTGCCCACAGCTGAAAGGGTTTTTGGATTTTAAGAGCTTCACCAGAAATGCAAAACCAGTTACCCTGGAATGAAAGCGTTTCTTGGATGAGCCTGGGTATGAACGCAGGTGATGATGACATCCCTTTCTGAGGAATGTGCTGCCTGGGGTTCCTGTAACGTTTGGAAAATCTGAGAGAACAAACATCTGCCTGAGACGCTTTGAGAGACATTTAATAATACACTCAGAAATGTTCATTTTCAGCCTGGAGCTGTCAATCACTCTCAAGTTCTGTATTGACTAAGACTCCGGACTCCAGTTAAACAGATTTTTTTGTTTTAAATGAACATGTAGAAAGAAAGAGAATCCAGATGGTGATACGTGTTGATTCCAGTCCATCTGACGAAGAACAAGACTATTTCAGTGAATGAGATGAACCAGATAAAATTTGGACAGATCAAACCTACATTCTGTGTGTCCCTGGTCCCTCTCCGGGAGACGGGGCTGCTGTAACTCCCTACTGCATAGGGCTGCTTGGCCGCTTTGTTTCACTTGAGTTTCTGAAGTCCCTTCAGATCCTCAAGTAAAACCTGCCGTAGAAGCGCCAAATATTAGCCTTGAGTATTTCCCAGCACAAACGCTGGGTCCTTTATATTTGCCCTCTGTTTTCTGAGAATGTAAGAATGCACTCAGGTCGTATCTTTGAGGCCTCCTCTGCAATCTTGAGATCTAGAAACGTGATTTAGGGGGAAGAAAGCCCTCCAAACTGAGATTCTCACCTAACTGCATGTCGCCAGGAGCCAAGGGTTTCATAACAACACCAAATACCATGAAACGTGTGATAAAATCACTTGAGTTGGCCAGGTTCAGTTCACAATGTGCATGTGAAGAACTATTACGTGCTCCGGGTGGAATCCTGGCCCCACATAAACCCAGGGTAAAACTCCCTCTGGTTTTCAAAGAGCCACGGTGACATACTCTGTGCTTCGCGCATAAATAGATCCCAGATACATCAGAGAAGGGGGAAGCACAAGAAGCGGGCAGGACCACAAACTAGATCACAACACAGCAGAAAGCAGCATGACATGATCTTTCCCTCTTATGTCTTGGGTCAGAGCAAGAAGTCATGGGAAGGGCATAATCTAGTAGATGACATTAGCATTTGCCATCAGGAGGTGATCCGGCCACTTTGAAAAGGCCCTTGGCACTGTGACTATATTAGGAAAGCTACTGTACACATTGGATAACCTCCTTAAGGGTGTGGTAGAAGCCCTTTTTCTTGGCGTGCTTCTAAAGCTGGAAAAAATAAATGTGCAATAGGGAGCAATTCTTCTCTGGTAGGAAGATGGATGTAATGATCTAACGGGCCTTTTCTGGCCTGGGCCAAATGCTATTCTGCACTACCCCAGCATGAATCCAGAGAAACTGCACCTAAATCAGTGGGGTAATTCCAGCCGTGGAGCTGAGGGCTGCAGTTCAAAGACGACACAGCAGGAAGCGTGTTCCCTGCTGCCACACTGTGAGCCTTTCCCCATCTGCCTATATAAAACATAATGCATTCCAGGCCCAAAAGTGGAATGACTGGTTCTTTTGCCAACTAGGAAGAAAACCAGATTATCCAGGTTTTCTTCAGAAAACACAGTAAGGATGATTTCAGGAAGTTTAAATCCAGAAGGGGCTGTTATATCATCTAACCTGACTTCCTGTATATCACAGGCCATTACATTTCAACATGTCTTGACTGGATGCTTGAGTACCAGAGGCAGAAAAGAGGAGAGATCCAGGTGCCACCAGTGACCAATGTCCCGACAATGGCACAGAATAGATGGGGAGGGGGAGGAGGGTGTCCAAAAGAGATCCTAGCAGATAATCCATGCTCTGTGCTGCTTTGAGCATAACATACAGATTGTCTTTAGCCACCCTTCATACAGCGCATCGCATAGTCCAACAGCTCCATTTGCAAGACAACCTGATCTCATGCTAGCAAAAATAATAATCCTGACACTGGATTGACAAAATTGCAGAGAACAAATAGGTCATCTGATCCAGGAAAGACTGGCAGGGAGAACTCCACTTTGCATAATCTCCCGTGACCTTCTGCAATGTGCTTTCCAAGTGGATCTCCCTTGCAGTGCTCCAAAATGAATGGCAGGAGGCGGTCCACACAGGAGGCCACCGGCTGGTATTCAATGCAAAGACTTTGCTGCTGTCCTGAGGCCTTTCTGAGAAGGGACAAACAAGCAAGGAGTCACAGTGCTCCTTTTCTCAGCCAAATCTCCACTTCCCCCCCATGCCTTGTTTCCTGATGAGGCGCAGCAAGCTTTTGGCACATGCAGGGGGGCACTCTGGAGGGAGTTATGAAGTTACCGTCATCGTTTTCACGGACAACATGTTAAGCACGATGAAAGGGGACTCTCTTGTGACAAAATCAAAATAGAACACCCTTGCTACATTTTTAGACCACCCTATTCATGCAGGCACTATGCCCAACTACACATGCTGCAGAAAGATTGCTGGCGATAAGGTTACGGGAGGCATGTCAGACAGAGGTGATTAGTGAGAAAGGACAGGACAGAAGACCTCTTCCTCCTCTAACAATCACAAGCAGGTAGGAGAGGGAATGCAGGGGTTTAAAATGCTGACAAAGAGCAACAGAGTCACGCGGTGTTGATCTGAGCAGAGCTGCTATGGCTCGGGTACCCTGTTTTTAAAAACTGCCCTTCAGACGCATCATATTCTCTACCCCCAAGCCCACTTTTGTACTACTGACTCCCAGATTCCGGTCTCTTCTGGTGCCAAATAAAGAGTGTGGTGCCAACAAGCCAGATAATCCTTTATTTCAAATCACAGTGGCTGAGTGGCAGAAGCAGAGTTAGATGAAATGCACACTTCTCTGTACCAGGCATTTGCGCGGCTAAGCAGAAGTGCTGAGTACTAGGCTCTAGGTAGCAGTTTTATTTTGTTTCATGTGCTCTGTCTGCCTGCACGCTGCATGCTGCTTCTTTCATGACCTGATATAAGGACAGAGATCTACAGGAAATAACACTCCGGACATATAAACTGCTTCTTTCTGTCTCTACTGTTGTACCTTTGAGCATGGTTTCAGACACTTCCTTCAGCTGGATGCAGAGAATGCCAGACTTCACATCTGGACTTGTTACATTTACACATGAAATAAGTTTAAAAAAAAGAATGGAGCTAGTACTCAAACCAGGTTATGAAAACAGTTAGGATGTGATTTATTTCTCCACTGGACATTGGGAAATGTAACCTTTTAACAAAGCAGTGATTTCAGACTCAGTGCTAAACAAGTAATAATTTATAAGCTATACTCAGAGTAGTACACAGAGTAGCCACAATCATCACACAGCCCCAAAGCATTTTCACTTTGTGGTCTTACAAGTCTTGTAGGTCGCCTTATGCTGAACCATCCTAAATTGACACTACTGATTATCTTGTGAAATGCATTTCCCTGGTCGCTTTAAATTTGCTGCAAGGGGCAGGCATTTGAAGCATTTATTAACTTCCTTTATTAGGTCTCTGATCATTATTTATGTTAGCAACAAGGATTTCAGGCTGGGATGTTAGCAGTGTAAAGTATGGCAAGTAAGGACAAGTTTGTCCTCTTGGTATCCTCTCTGTAGTGTTAGAGATGGGCCAGAACTAGACTCGCAAATGGAACCACTTAGCATTTGGGGATGTGGGTTGGATTTTAATTTTTGGATCAGAGTTAGCTCTTGCACTTCAGGTTCCCTGTCAGATAAGGATTCTCTCTATCCTCCCACTACATCCTTGTGAGATGTCACCTTAATATGTGTAGATCTAACAGAAAGTGATACATCACTGAAGGCTGAAGAGCTGGCCATGTTTTAAATCCTTCCCTGCAATGCTAAGTCCTAGCCTTAATTCAGACTCAGCTCCAGGTCCCAAATGAAATGGAATCCAGATCGAAATGACTGAGTTCGATTTGAAGAAGAAAACGACTGCAGGGCAACCGTCAGATTTCAGGGCTCAGCAGTGAGCGGAAAGCTTGGTGGATGGTGATGGTTTTGAAAACCAGAAAAGCAAACTACAATGAAGGCTGATTAGTAAGTTAAACTGAAAATTGGGACTATTGCTTTTACTCTTTCACAAACATTATGTGCATTCACTACTTGCACAAGGAGGCAGTTTGACAGCCCTGGGATACTGGGTTTTATTCAACAGGAACCACTCTGGACCGATGCTGCTGCCCCCTACAAGTGAAAGGAGAACTCGGCCTTCGTGGCCTATTCAGTCATTGTCTTTCTGTGAAGGGTACTAAAGAAGGATCCTATGGGAGCTGGGGAAATATCTGTGATGTGGACACTGTGCTGTATTAGCCACTGTTTTTCCTATGCAGAAAGACGGTTGCTGAACACTGTCTATGAGATACAGCATCCTCTTACCTCTCATTGGCTCCAGTGTAAGTAAAGGAAATGTAGTATTTTACTAAATCTGATCCAAATTCTTTAAAACCCTTGGCTACAGCAACAGGACCAAATTGTCTACTAATAATGTAACAGAGTAATGCATTTCCTACATGTTGACTTCTGTATTTAAACACAGCGAGGAAAAGGTTATGCATTAGTTTTTTTCGTCAGCTGTCAGTTTAGCATCAGCCCATCCAACTGATAAGGTTGACTGATGCCCAGATGGTTTCAGAAACATCTATTAAAAGAATAATGGTAAAGTGAGTGGTGAGAAATGTGTTTAAAACAAATTAACCTCTCATATTTCTGTTACAGCACCACCTGCGGTCCCAAACAACACAAAGGCGGCATTGTGCAGGGTGCTGTCCATAAACAATGAGAGACCGTCTCTGCCCAGAAGAGATCACAATCTAAGTAGGAAATAGAAAGCAAAGAAAGATGCTGTAACTCATGCTACGTCACTGCTAGGAATAAATTTGAGTTTACCGGACTGCAAAGCCACTGTTTTGTCCATTAGGCCACACAATCTTCCCAGCTTACGGTCAGTTTGCTCATAAAGGCGCTGAAGGACTGAAATGGTTCCATCTGCTGTTCTGATGTTTCAAGCATTTGCCTCCTGGTTGCCAACTGACTCAATCACACACCTCCCTCCCTGAGATGCTTGTACAGAGTGCGCTATTCACAACTCGCACCCAAACTCCAAGGGCCGCGTCCAGATGTGCATGGACATGTGGTTCCTTGGGACAAGCGGTGGCGGTGCATCTTGCACCACCACTGCTTGTCCCCAGGGAATGACACGTGTGCGGCAAGTTGCCCTGGGTATGGTAGGAGAGGCTGGGGCCAGCAGCCTTACCTGGGGGCCTCCCGGGGCTGCAGCTGCAGTGATTTTGTCATGCGGAGCCTGTGGCTCCGGGCGGCCCAGCTCCGCTTTTCAGCAATGCGCACTGGCCACGCATGCGTTGCTCCAGTTTTTTTCCTGTGGTTTTTTCTGACCCCTGCATGTCCGGGGTCAAAAAAAGTGGAAAAAACCCCCAGTGCAGCACATGCTCAGGCAGTGCACCCTTGCAGCGTGGAGAACACTAGGCTGTGCAGTACGTGGTGTTGCAAACGATCAGTATGTGATGCTACATACCGCACAACCACACTTGTCTGGACGCACCCCAAGGCTCCTTCTTCTCTACATGTCAATGTCTAGCTGGGGTGGCATGGGTGCTAAGGCACGTGGTAGACCGCCCAGAGATTGCAAGCTAGAAGCCATGGAAGAAGTGCTCATGGCACAGCCTGTCCGATTCAAGGAGTCTGCAAATTCTACTAAGTACCTTGTTACAAGGACATGAAAAATGAAAGGTTGTCAGAAGCATCCCCTCCCTCACTCCAGGAGACAAAGAATAAAGAAGCCTGGAACTACAATCGCTAATAAGAGACCTGCAAAATCGGCATTCCCAGAATCAATTTCTCACCGTAATTTAGTGCCAAATCCTCATCCTGCAAGTAAAGTAAGAGAGTTAGTATCCCTCTGGATACTAGCTTTCTCCTGACTGTAAAGCAGAGTAACTGGGTGGTCTGTGGGAAGAAGCAACTGGGATTTTATGCCAAAGAAGCCAGGCTTTGCACAGACCAATAGACTGCACTGGAGCCACTCCTACACAGAGATCCTTTGTGTTCACGGGGTTTTGAGTCTTCCTGCATGGACCCCTCCACGTTCCCGCCTGTCCCATTTCCCAGCCCTCTTTGCAGCACAGACCAGAGTCGAAATGCAGTGTGTGCCCAGGACAGTGGCTGGGGAGTCAAAATCCCAGGACAGTCAAATCCCAGGTCTTTAAATAAATGGCCAATGTAGCCCAAGAGCTAAGAAAGAGAGAGTAAGGGGAGTGTACACCAAAAATATGCAGGTCAAATGCAGGGATTGAAAATAACATCTTTGAAGTTGTAGTGGGGACTGGAGGGGAAGGTGCTGGTAGATCACATGTATAATCTGCTCTGCTCTGTACTACGTGACCTCAAGCGAGTCATTCTGTCCTTTTCTGTGAAATGGCAATACCAGAACATCGCTGCTTTACAGGTACGTTTGGACAAACGAGTCACCTCAAAGGGTCTGGGATGCTGAGGTTCAACACCAATGAAAGCTGCAGATCAGATCCTGCTTGACTCAGACACGGGGTTTCCCCCCTGACGTTTGGCTGTGCTGATTTCTCAGAAACAACCCACAGAAACCTCCTACTGATTGAACGCAGAACCCAAATGGGCTTTGTTGCCAAGGTGGCATCATGGCAAATACAACGCTAAAACAATACAGTCAAGCCCCATGAACTGCTGGATTTGGGTAAGCAATACTTGGATTTGTTTCCTGCAGAGATAAAAACACAGCTGCTGTTTTTATTGACTGAACCACACTGGATTATCTGTGCACTGTGCGAAATACAATCTTTCTGAGTTACCAAGCCTTTATTGCACAATGTGCCCTCTCTCTTTCAAAAGAAGTCATACTGTATAACCTTATGCCTTTCTTTCTGAATACGTCTTTAATTAATCCATAAGAGAACGTGCTATATGAGAACAGACCTGGCCATGGCTGCTGAGTGATGGACAGGCTGACTGATGGACTGGGGGCATTTCTGGAAGACAGGAGGTTTCAATTTCTTAAACGTATGCATTTGTAGGAAAAACACTGACAGACTTCTAAGATTCATGCCTGAATGAGGAATCCAGGATTGGGTTGATAATTAACTATTAATTTCTCTAATTTTAAAACGTGTTTTTGGTTGCCAATTTCAAGTATTTTTTAAATTGGTCTTGAGTATAGAGGATTTGCTGAAAATGGGACTTTAAAGTTGTTTCAAGAGGAACATCTAAAATAGGTGCACCCAAAATGATTCTGGAAATGTTGGCCCAATAAAACTAACACTAGTAGTATAATACAATAATCAGCTTATATCTACTGAGTTGCTATTGCAAAGGGTATCAGGCAGCACTGTTGCAATAGATGCCATGCTGAAGTGTCCCAACAGGAATTTCATGTATACAGTGCCTCACAAGCTTATTCTTCAGACAGACATAAATTTTCCAGTAACATCCAATAAAGGCCCAGTTTTCAAAGGTGAGAAGCACTGGCAGCTCCTAATGAGCTTTAGTGGATACCTAAAAATCGAGCCCTTGAGAATTTAGTTTGCACGCTCAGCCACTGATGAATGATGTTGGTGAAAGGGGTTGGACTGAGGGTGTCAGAGAAATGAAAAAAAGATGTGGCTGGCATAAAGGGCTGAAGCAAGAAGTGGTGCACTTGGATAAAAAACATCACTTTGGAGAGGAGGCAGCAAAGATATGGGGAACAAAGACTGGACCAACGGCATACGGGTGTAGTTTTGGGGGTAATGTAATATGACCTGAACCATAGTTTTCTGCTCAAAAGCAAAATAATTTGATGCACCCAAATTAACTCATGCATGTGCTAGGCCAAACTTGGAAGGTTATCTAAATGACCTGGCTTTCACTTTGGACAAACGTGCACTCACGAAGCAGTAACTGGTTTCCTATTATGAAAAGTAGGTTTCTAAGAAACATCAGGCCAAGGAAAAAATGTCTGGGAGCTCCTTCCTACGGTTACATTATCGGCTGGTGCAGGATGAAAAATACTCCTCAGATGAGTGCACGCAAATGCTGCCAAAGCAAACCAACCTGCCTCTCCTCTGCTTCACTCAGGGGGTGAAGATAAAACAGATGCAGGATCAGGCCATCTTCATGTGCAAACTGGGCCCTGAATGATTACTCAGGCACAAGACCGAGTTTCAGCACGGAACACTTTATCTCCAACATTGAAGACATTTTTTCCCCCAATTTGTGTTTCACAAACTTAAGAAACACTGTGGCTGTAAAAAAAGAAAGATGAAGCTGGGCCTGGGTTGTTTCAAGTGCTACCAACGGGACTCGCGCATCCCCTGCATTAGCAGGCAGAATCTGAGGATTTGTGGAGACAGTCCATTATTATTCGCTAGCACCATTTCAAATGCAACTAAAATAAACAGGGTCAAATCCTGCTATTTCGTGCACCAGTGTAAATGTGGAGTGATTCCACTTATTTCACTAAGATAGAAGAGTGGTGTAAGGAAAGACAAGGAAGGTGCAAGTAATATTATAAACCATAACTGCTCTGCACTCCTTTTAGTCATCAGAGCTAATCTTAGGGTAAAACAGGTGTGAGATCAGTCTTATTATTTAAGAGAGGGAAACTGACTTTTTTCTGATCTCGAATAGGAAAATTACAAAACCACTGGAAATTACACCAGGGTTAATGTGTTATATGTCCAGCCCTCTGAAGACTGAAGCAAGGCTGGTTTTCCATGGTGCATTACACTTAGCAGTAGAGACGTTGTGGTTATAATGTGGGTAGCTATTCTGATACGAAGGCACAAGCCAAAATATAACCCAGCTGGCTCTCTCAGAACAGTCCTAGGCAAGGACTGCAGGAGTAAACACAATAAAACTTAATTTAGTCATTCAAGTAAATAGATATGGCCTGGAACAAAGCAGGTCTCTTGGGAAGGAAAGTGCTGTGTCAACACTCACTGCTGGGATGGCATCTGCCCTTTAATATGAATCTTTTAGGTCATCAATTTATTTAAGCAAGTCATGAGATCTGAACTAAACGGAAACCAGATCTGGGTGATACTTGGTAAGAGTTGTGAGTAAAGAAGCCATTTCCAACACACAACAATAAAAGGTTACATTGATCCTGCAACACCCAGAAGAAATGGCGCTTATTCAGTCCCATTAATTAGCCTCTTTTCCATTAACCATACATTTGTTTCATGCACCACTCCTCTAACAACATCAACTCTAACAGAACACTTTAGGCTAACTCAGTAAGGGCCGTAGCCTTCATGTTACTTGGGACCTGCAGTCAATACGCTCTGGCCCGACTGACCGCCATGAATTGAAAGTGCTTAGCACTTCAGATCTCATAGATTTTTAGGGTCAGAAGGGACCTCAGTAGATCACAGAGTCCGACCCCCTGCCCTGGCCTCAGATAGCCCCAGCTAGGTACTTATCACTTTGTCACGTTGGAAAGGCTTAGTACGTTGCAGAGCCTACTCCTAAAAAATCAACTGCACCCAGTGCTGCGCAGCTGTCCAAGAGAGTACACAAGGCAGGGGAAAGCGCGTGTGTCAATGAGGTACTGCAATAATGGGTGCCAGGACAAAACCTTGAAACCTGACCTACGAAACAAGAGTAGAAAGGCAGTCACTAACAGCATTTCATTAGGTTACTGCCAGCCGCACAGGCAGCTGGAAGAAGGCACTGGGAAGAACAGGAGATGCTGGTCTCCTTCAATCTACATATTATGGTCCCATTTCCCATCACTCTGGCTACCAGAGCTTGCCCCAAAGAGGAGTGTCCGCTGCATTTTATTCAAAGATAGGACAGAGACTGAGATCTTGTGCTTGTCCATGTTACTTCCCAGCAGCCACCAGGCCACTGATCTTCTTGCACGCTTGGCTTAATGCCACAGCTGAATCCAAAGCTTGTATCACACGTGCATGGTCTTTGGGAATAATACAGAAATAGGCTTATCAGCAAACCTACATTAGCTCATTCAGTCCTCCCCTACTCATAATCACAGCAATAAATCTTACTCTGTCCAGCAGACCTAAAATGGCATTCAGCAATCAGCCTAAGATGCTATTAAAATGCATGGATGGAGTTGGGTCTGCCTTTCTTTTTAACTCCACGTAGTCTCAAAAGGGAAATTCACCCTGACGCCAGACGCTGGTACCTGGCTCTTTGCATCACTTAAGCCCCATGGAAGGTAATGCCTGCACAGGGACCCACAAACTGAAGTCCTGGTTGTACTATAATGGCAGGCTCTGCATTGCCTCCCAAGAGGATGGTGCAAAGAGCTTAGGGACATAATGAAATTCATGATCCTGTGTCACCCAAATCCCTTCCTAGTCGGCTAAGTGGGGCAGTGATGACTAGTGATCTACCTAAGTCACACCAGAAACGCATTGCACAGTGGCGCCTTTAATCTTGCTCTTTTCACTGAGTGCCCTCCCTCCCACTGCTGACTGGCCAAGGGAGCCTGGCAGCCCCTCCACTCACTATTTGTTCCTTATTGACTGGGAGGCAAAAACCACGGTTGTAAATGTGCCACAAACTTTGCCTCCCACCACTGATTAGCCAAAGGGCCCCGGTGGCTCCACTACTTGCTACTTGATTGGCCAGGAGGCAAAAACCATGGCATATTTAAAACTGTGGTTTTTGCTTCCTGGCCTATCAGGAGCAAGCGGTGAGCAGCGGGGCTGCTGGGATCCCTCAGCCAATCAGCAGCAAATGATGGCACAAAAAGCAAGATTAAAGGAGCCACTGCACAGCATACTTCCAGCGCAGTTTAAACAGATCCCTAGTAATGGCTAACCCAGGCTTTGGGAGCTCAGTGGCACTTCAGAGATGTTTCAAATACTGATTCTGACCATCGCCCCCATCTTTGCACAGAGCTGTTGCACTATATCTGGACTCTGTTCTCTTATTATTTGGCTTGTGGTGGAGCTGGGGGGGCCCTCGGCAGAGATCAGGGATCTGTTAAGCTAAGATGCTCGAACAGATGTGCATAAAGAGATGGGCTGCAATTCTGGCATCTATGGCCCCTAATCCCATTATCTTAAAAAAAGGAGAAAGCGATCAATTAAGTATTTCAAAAAAATGTGAAACACAAGACAAATTTCATCTCACAACTTTCTGACTATGAGGCTGGTCAAGCACTGCAACAAACTCTCTAGCAAAGCTGTGCAATCTTCACCCCTGGACATTTTCAAGAGCAGGTTAGAAAGACTGGGATGGTTTAGTCAGAGATAATCCTGTCTTGACCTGGGGGCTAGACTAGATGACCTCCTGAGGTCCCTTCCAGCCCTCCTTTCCTATGATCCTATGATCCTCTCCCGGCAAAAATCAACAACATTTCACTGTTCAGTTGCGATGAAATTCCACGTTTTTGGCCAGGAAGTTGCCTGTCAGACCCGGATTCTACTGCGCTCCCCAAGGGCCTGTCACAGGAACGGGGGGACCAAACCTGGAGGCCACAGACATGATCATGTATGGGTCCAAGAGATAAAATGCCAGCCTCCACATCCCCCATCATACTGGATCTAGATTTCAACCTCCCCAGAGCCCACAGCCACACTGATCAGGGGAACTGGCTCTTCTGCTGGCCTGCTTTGTAAAATCCCAGCCTGCACGCACACGCTCATTCCTGCTGACTCACAGGGGCAGGGGCAGGGGCAGCTCATTCACTCCATTCTGGCAGGTGGGAACAACTCTCTGGGCAGAGGAAACTAAGGGTCAAAAAAGTCTCAGAGAAAAAAAACCCAAGAATAACCCAGTTTCAGGGAATTCAAAGTCAGAGTGAACTTTATGTTTCATGGTTGTTTCAACTGCTAGTCAAGGAGGACCCACAGGCAAAGGGATGCTTTAGGGCACTAATCCATGTGTGCACGTGCATATTAATACATGCACACGTGCTGTGTTAGAACAGGCAGGGTGTGCTGAGCAGACTCCTTCCTCTCTGGTTTATCTAGACACAAAAGCAATTCCCTTCTGCAGCAAGGAACTCCGCATGTTAGCAGCTAAAATCTTGTATGGGAGTGTGACACACAATTAGTTATTGCTCTAGAGGTGATAATGGCTTTGACATTCTGCTTTGAGTGTGAAGTTTCCAATCATGGCGAACTTCCAACAGGTCATGCAAATCCTTCGTTTAAATGATCAAACTGGCATTGGAGACCTGAAATGGTCAAAAATGCATGGGATTTTTTCAATGGCAAAACCGCTACTGACTTCAACAAGGTCCGAATTTCACCTTTTGCATCAATGTAGGAGAGGAACTCAGGCTTAGAGTCATGTCCCCTGCACTGCTGGTCTCTGCACAGCATTCGTGTTGGCACCACAGGGTGGTTAGGCTTAAAAATAAAAACCACTTACAAGAATGTGTCCCATGCAGTTGTTACTCTAAGACTTCAACCCATCATGCATGACAGAAACATCCCAGCCCCTCTCATCCCCAGGCAAGTAGAAGTCATTAATCATATTTGTATAAATTCAATACTTCTGTTGTCTTTTATAGCTGCTTGAGGTGGCTCCAGCTGTAAGTGCTTTCTCGCTTCTCCCCAGGGGATCTGCAAACCCAGCTGCTGAGAATGACTTCACTGGTAACTGGTAATGACAGCTCGGACCAAGAGCTGTCAGAAACATAGCACAGGACCAATGACTTGCCAAAGCTGGAGTTAAGAATCCAACCCCATTTTCATAGCATTAATAACATGCACTCCAGATTAACATGCAGCTGTGAAGGGGGAAAAAAAACCCTGGTGCTTCTATAAATAATGGAAGCACAAGACTCTTCAGGTGTAAGTTTAAGTTATTTTCTTTGGCAGATGCAAAATATTGGGTCTGACCTTGAATTTAGCAGTGCGCATCAGCTAAAATCAGACGCTTGTGGCAAAATAAAGACCCAGAGAAATGGAGGACTAAATGACTCCTTGAAAGAAAACTTCCAACAGAGAAATAAACAAGGTTTCTTCTGTTTTTTTGGCAAATTATGAGAGAATTAGAATACTAGCACTATGAAATCACGTTTGAATCAGAAGGGAGCTGTGTACCTGTATGATCTGTGTCATCAACCTACTACCTTGCTTACTATAAAGCAACAGATTCATCAGGCAGGGAGCTGGGCTGGGATTCAGGAGACCTGGCCTTGCAAGTTTGTTTGCCTCTCGGTTTTTTTAAGGGGTGCTCAACCTTTTTGCCTGGTGGGTCTGATGGACAGGGCCCAGTCTGTCTGTAGGCCAAATCCAGCTGGTGGTCCCGATCCAGCACTGGGGACAAGCATGGCAGGGCACCATCCAGGTGCAAAGAGGGGCGTAGGGGACAGCCTGGTTCCAACCCAGCCCCATGGGAGAAAGGGGGCTTCACGCAGCCCCCAACCAGCCCCAAGGTGGGAGGGAAGGGGTCTGACCCAGCCCCATGAGGGGAGAGGAGGAATTGTGCAAAGAGAAGGATGTGGCTTGCCTCCGACCTGCCACAGGGCTCGTGGAATTTGGTAGCGGGGGAGGGTGGCTGTATTATTTGCCACCACTTCCCTGCTGCCAAACTTCCCAACCTGGCGGGATCCCAGATGCCATGGCTCTGCAGACTGCATTTGGGCACCCCTTCACAGTGGGGACCTGATCTCAGTTGAGTCTTTGAGACCCTTTTGTAATAGCAGTCATGAATAACAACAATAACATTAATACAGTATTCTATTTTGCAGAATTTTCCTTGAAAATGTTCCTGGTTCCCCATAATTGTTGAATTTCCTTCATCTGCCTAACTTTTACATCATGCAAATATTTATCGATAGATCAAAAATAGATTTTAAAGGACCACATTTACTCATCAGTGGATGTAAAGGCAGGCATCTGCATTTGGAAAAGAGTCGATATTTTATTTAAATAAACCACTGCCTTTTGATTCATTTCATTATGTAAACTGAACCCAAGTCTTGTGAGTCCCGAACTAACTTCCTAACTGCTCCTTCTCCAAATACTTGCTTATCTTCCTCACTGTAGCAAATCTAAAGCCGGGGCTAACATGCAAGAATTCCTAACTCTCCGCCTTCTGTTCTGGGAGACTTCACAAAGGCAAGTCTTAGCAATTTGGACACATTTATTTATGCAACTGATATAGTACAAACTGTCATCAGCGCTTTTGGTTTTATCAACAAAGATGCTTTGGTTCTGGCTTCTGCTGAAATCTGCAGTTAAACTATTTTTGGCTTTATTGTAAACAAGGACAGAAACAAAAAACACGTTTTTAACCAATACAAACAACAACACAAAATTCTACTAATAAATTGGTATTTACTAATATTTAGCACCAATGCTTCTCCCTCCATGTCAATGTTAAAACTCATAGATTCATGATCCATGGGTTGTAAGGCCGGAAAGGACCTCGGAAGATCATCGGATCCAGCCCCCTGCACCACGCAGGGAAGATACCTGGGGCCAGGTGACCCCAGTGAGGAGATCGCCCAGTCTCCTCTTGAAGATGTCCAGGGTAGGCGATTGCACCACCTCTGGAGGGAGCTTATTCCACGGTCTGGACACCCTGACTGTGAAGAGGTTTTTCCTAATGTTGAGTCTGAATCAATCGTCAAGGAGTTTGTGGCTGTTACTCCTGGTTTTCCCCTTGGGTGCCCTGATGAACAGTTGCTCACCGAGCCCTTGATGTACTCCCCTAGTGTAGTGGTAAGCTGCTACCAGGTCCCCTCTTAGCTTTCTTTTCCTCAGGCTGAAGAGTCCCAGATCCCTCAGCCTTTCCTCATACGGCTTTAAGACTCTGATCCTACCGGTGGCTCTTCTTTGGACTCTCTCAAGCTTGTCCATGTCCTTGTTAAAGTGGGGTGCCCAGAGCTGGACACAGTACTCCAGCTGTGGTCTCACCAGTACTGAGTAGAGTGGAAGAATCACCTCCTTGGCTTTGCTGGAGATGCATCGACTGATGCACACCAGAGTATTATTGCCCTACTGACACAGCATCGCACTGCCGGCGCATATTCATACTGTGGTCTATCATTAGCCCTGGGTCCCTCTCATCTGTGGTGCTGGTCAGTTTGGGACCACCAAGCCTGTAGGTGTGTTGGGGATTGTTCACCCCAAGGTGGAGCACTTTACATTTCTCAGCATTGAACTTCATCAGGTTCCCATCTGCCCGACTTGCTAGCCTGTCTAGGTCCTCCTGTATCTGCAGCCTATCTTCAAGCGTGACCAAACTTCCCCATAACTTGGCGTCGTCCGCAAACTTGGCCAGTGAGCTCTTCACCCCCGCATCCAAATCATTAATAAAGGTGTTGAAAAGTACCGGACTGAGCACCGACCCCTGTGCGACACCGTTGCCCACTTCTCGCCAGGATGACACAGATCCGTTCACTACGATTCTCTGGGTCGTATCTGGCAGCCAGTTTCTCACCCTCCTGACTGTCCTGGAGTTAAGCCCACAATCCTCCAATTTTCTCACGAGGACATTGTAGGATACTAGATCAAAGGCCTTTTGGAAGTCTAGGTATACAATGTCAACCTGCTCTCGTGTCCAGGCGGCGAGTTACCTGGTCACAGAAGGAGATGACATTGGTAAGGCAAGACTTGTCCACGACGAAGCCGCGCTGGCTGTCATCCAGAATCTTACCTTCTGCAAGCTTATTATCGCAGATAGACTCATTATGAACTTTTCTAGGATTTTCCCTAGGATGGAAGTTAGGCTGATTGGCCTATAATTACCCGGGTCCCCCATCCTGCCCTTCTTGTGGTTGGGCACAACGCTGGCCCTCTTCCAGTCCCCAGGGACTCCTCCAGAGTGCCACGAGTTGTGGGAGAATTTTGTCAGGGGTTCCACAATGACACTGGCCGGCTCCTTCAACTCCTATAGACTTCAGTGAGATCTGTGTTTCACCTTTGGGACTCATGTCCCGGAACAACAGTAGTGAGTTTTCAGTTAGAGAAATGCATGGAAATACCGTTAATTATTTTCTGTTCATCTGTCCATCATGCATTAACATAAAGGGCACATCGGAGTCAAGCAGCATTGCTGACCAGGAATCAGTTTCATTATTAATGAGTTGGAGTTGTCTCCATTGAATCATCAAAGCTATGCAGAACATCAGTGCCTCTCTGTGAAAAGGACATGCCGGGGATATCTTAAAGGAACCATATACGTGAACATATCCAGGATCTATTCTACTGAAAACTTTTACATCACACCCACCCTCCAATTAATGGATGGGGTGCTGTAATTAGCACCTACCTACCACGCGTAATTAGGGGACTTTTGAAGCTGAATTGACCTCCTATTCACACTATTACCAGCCCTTATACTTTACCGCAAGTCTTGTGATATTTGGGAGTTTTCCATGCAGCCCCAGGTCCAGGAGTCATGTGATTAAAAGTACAGCAGTTGCCACTGTTTCATAAAACAAATGTCTAGCCCCCATGGTTGCAGATAAAAACTTGAAAACATAACCTGACTGTACTGCAAGGGTGCAAAAACCAGAACCAAAACAATGTAAACCTCAATATTTTAAACTGGTGATGTTTTAGGTTTGACTTCCAAATGTTAGACACTAGAGTGCAAGAATTTGGGGGGCCTCCTTCTGCTCTGTAACCCCAATCCAAAGACCTCTGAACTCAGTGCAGACGTTCCCATTGATGTCAGTGGGCTCTGGAGTGTGCCCTGTGCAATTCTTATGTATAGACATGAGCCTTATTTTGTCAATAAAAAGATTTCCACTGTCTTCAACAACAGATCCTTACTGAGCTACGAGTGAGTAAAAGCTGATCAAACACTTCAGGAGCTAGCTGCAACAGATAAATAAAGGTTTCCTGGGATTTTGTGAAGGCATCAAATGTGCCACTTCAGTCTGAACGCTGAACTTCCACCAATTTTCCAGAATGGAGAAGGAAGGATGAACAAGTCTTTCCTGGGTGATCCTTCAGAAGACTGTAACAAATAAAACTGCCACATACAACAGTCTTGGCTCAAGTTACTCAAGTGAAATTATCTGATACCACGATTAATAAATCCAGATTGCTTTACGGATCACACTGCTCTCTCTGCAAGAGGAAACGATATGGACCCTTGCCTATAAACACGCTATTTAAAAAGCTCTCAGCACTGGCCTGCTTCGTATTTATAGGATCTTAGGCTGCACTGTCTGCTGATCTGCACTTGGAACCAGATTCGGAGCTGCCTTTAGACCAGCGTTTCTCAACCTGTGAGTCGTGACCCAAAAGGGGGTTGCAAGAATATATGAAAGGGTTGCAAACAAACTTTAACAATGGATTCTCCTTTAAAGAAGAAAAATGTGGGAAGCTATGAACTTTCCCTTGCAGGCTGGCAGACTTCAAGCCTGTGAGGGGCTGCTTGGGGCCCCCCTTACCCCACACACCCACCCCCTGCCCCACACACTGTGGCGCTTGGGGTGGAGGGCCAGTCGCTCAGGAGTGAGGGGCACTGGGTCAGGACTGGCCATTGATGTTTACAAATGGGTCCTGGTACAAAAAAACTTGAGAGCTGCTACTTTAGACAACTTTGTACTATGCTGCCTTAACATTACCTTAGCCAGCTCAGCTCGAGAACCTCCTCTGCCTAGAAAGCCCCTCAGGCAGCCCAAGGCAGCTTTAAAAGCTTTTATACAACTTGTGTCTACCCCACAGATGCAGTCACGCTGACACCCTGTGCTGGATTCAGGGGGCGTGATCAGCAAAAAGGTGCAGGTATCCCCAGGGCTCACCCAGCTCTTCAGTCCGTCCTCTGCACTCTCCCATGTGTGTCTGGAGGTATATCCCCCAGCGCTAGGATGTCCTCTGAATCAATACTGTAAGTCTGTCCTTCGGGGTAAAGGAGTCACTGGCAGGGCACTGGAGGACTGTCAGCTCTTGAATGAACTTGTCTGCATCCTCGTTGCAAAGTGGGCAGGTTCCAGCCTGAGATAAACGTGCAATTTGGGATTTATCCCCTACGCCCAGCTGTACAAGTGAGCCTGGGTTCGGAGCGCATAGGCAGGTGCTTGAAAGGGGAATGCAGACAAAAACGTGCGCAGGAGGAGGGCTTAAGACCACAAACGCAGTGCTGGGTGTCCAGCCCAACCGCATGAAAGGTGATGAGTCAAAGTAAACACACAAACAACCTACCGGTTAAAGATGATTTGTCAGGGCCGTTTTACGAATGCTAACGTGTGCCCAACCTGTAGCAGCAAACAGCTTGCGAGCACAAAAGGGCTGCACTGGTAACAACTACTATTGAACACGCTCTAATTCATCCACCGCAGGAAGGAGCAAAGCAAACGCCTCACCCGCTCACTCCTCCTCCTCCTCCTCCTCACTTTCAGATGGCCCAGGCGTGGGTTTCAGCAAGCCCTAATGCTCGCCCTCCCCGCCAACAGAGGACCACTGCATACACACTCCTGGCTTAATACCAAAAAGCTGCTTCACAGCCAGGGTGTCCAGACTGTGGAAGGGGGAGCAGGTCTCCAAGAGCCCGGACAGTCCCCTCGCTGGGGCCGCCCGACCCCGGGCATCTTCCTGCCGAGAGCAGGGTGGTCTGCCAGGTCTCTCCAAGGCGTTTCGCTCGGC
>NW_017728932.1:8759893-8799433 GCF_001723895.1 Crocodylus porosus | reverse complement strand
CAGCCCCCGGGGCACCCCTGGGCCCAAAGCCACGCGGCTCATCGCTGCCCGGGGGAGCCGCGGGCGGGGGGACAGCTCCGGGGCACCCCTGGGCGGCACAACCCCTCTGCCGCCCCTGGCAACGCGGCTCTTCACTGCCTGGGGGAGCCGCGGGCGAGGGGGCAGCCCCCGGGGCACCCCTGGGCCCAAAGCAACGTGGCTCATCGCTGCCCGGGGGAGCCGCGGCCGAGGGGGCAGCCCCGGGGCACCCCTGGGCCCAAAGCCACGCGGCTCTTCACTGCCCGGGGGAGCCACGGGCGAGGGGACAGCCCACGGGGGCACCCTTGGGCGGCGCAACCCCTCTGCCGCCCGCGGCAACACGGCTCATCGCTGCCCAGGGGAGCTGCGGGCGAGGGGACAGCCCGCGGGGCACGCCCGGGCCCAAAGCCACGCGGCTCTTCGCTGCCCGGGGGAGCCGCGGCCGAGGGGGCAGCCCCCGGGGCACCCCTGGGCTGGACAGACCCTAAAGCGGCCTTCGTTTCAGCTGACAAGAGCCTCCCAGGCCCCCCTAGCCTCTGCTAGAAGTCATATTCGTAGAGGTTCACGTCCACGTGCACCCGCTGCGATGGGCCGCGCACCCCCTGGCAGCGCCAGCCATGAAACGGGAAGCGCACGTCCGGTTTCCCCGCTGGTAGTTTCGCACTTGGCATTTGGCTGCTGGGGGACCCCCGATCTGTCGGCGATTGGGTGCCCCCCCAGACTCAGGAGGCACCAGCTGCCCATGCAGGAGCTCCCCACTGCTGACACTGCTGTGGCTGCCTGCGGGAGCTCCCTGCTTGCCACTGCCACGCTCCCATTGCCACCACCTGTGGGAGCTCCCGGTGCCCCCCCAGCCACGTGATATTCATGATGGTGGGGACCCCCTCATGTACTTATAGGCTGGGGGTACTTAAATACTTATGTATTTAACTTAGGTTGACCTGGGGTTCCCAGAAAAGGGCTCTGCTTGGTGGCTGCGGTTGAGGCCCCACACACCCCGTCGCTAGGAGTATGTGGTGTTTACTCATTCACTTAAGCTGGAGATAATATTTAACCGCCGGTGGATTGCTTGTTTTCTTGCTTTGCTGGTAGGAGGCAAAGTAAAAAAATCTTCCAATGTCCCCTGGTAGTGGTGATCTTGGGGGCAGGAGTTCATAGCTCTGAACTGCCCCTGCAGACAAATGCAAGACAATAGTTGCTTTCTTGCCGTAGGAAAGGGGTCGGCCCTCAACAGTTGTTCCCTGACAGGCAGCAGCAACAGTGGATCTAAGCTTCTGTGCCCGGAAAGAGTGGGCAAATGAGGCTCAATTCTGCCCTAATTTACACCACAGTGTACTGTTGCGTTAGACATACATCGGGGCACATTTGAGGTGAAAGAGCCTTGGGCAGCTCCTACAGAGGCAAGCAAGGTATTTTCTCTTCTACTAAAAGCTCCCAGCTACTAGAATTGAGTTATTAAGTGGTACTCCCAGGTCTCTCTTTTGTTTATTCCTCATGATTAGGTGGAAACGCACATTAAAATACATTTTTGGATATTTGGGAGTAAAATGCTGTGATTTTTTTCAAAGCCAAACTCTTATATTGGTGGGGGTGGTTGACATGTGATGTTTGAGCACTGAGGTTGGCCCTGAGAACATAAAAATATAACAAGTGCCACACTGGGTCAGAGCGGTGGTCCATTTAGCTTAGTATCCTGTATCCGAGAGGGGCAAATGCAAAAGTGGATGTTATAGATGGAGAGCACTGAACCAGGTACCCCTAGAGTGATCTGTCCTATTCAATACCCCCTCTGGCATTCATCATTATAGTTTTAGAGATGCCAGAGGAACCATCTCCAACCATTTTGTTCAACAGCCATTAATACAGATATATCATCCATTAATTTATCTATTCCCTTTTTGAATCTGGCTATGCTATTTGCCTCCACCACCTCCTACGACAGTGAATTCAACAGGTTAATTATGCATTGTGTAAAGTATGCATATGCATGGATAGAGCAATCAGGGCTCATGGTAGAGGTGATATCTTTTATTAGATGAACTGGATTTTTGCAACAACAAAAAAATCTTTAATTGCAAGCTTTCGGGCACAAACACCTTTCACCCTACAAAGATTGTAAAACTTCTCCTGGGTAGAAATGAAAGTTCATATTTCATGGGAGAGTTGAAGATATGGTATGTATGGATCAAATTCTAATATGGATAGGACCAAAATGCTGCTGGAGGATAGCGGCAAGACCAAAGGTTTGTTAGAAATGGTTTTCCATGGGATACTTAGACATTTGTTTTAAAAAAAACAAAAAAACCCAATACATTTTCAGCTGAAAAGAAAAAAAATTCAGGCAGGTATCACTTTTTCCAACAAAAAGAAAAAAGGAATTAAAGGAAAGCAAACTCCTTGCAGGAAAATATTAAATTAAATCAAAAGTTCATTTTTCTGTCACAACATTTTGGACCAACCCTAAGCAGCACATGCCAGATCCAAGAAAATAAGCTTTGTTTGGTGCTTTCTGACATAGGCAAATAATAACTATAAAGGCATAATATTTATGAATCTTTCCCTTTGCCGATGCATTTGGGATATTGCACAATACACGTTCAAATGCATCCGATGTGGGGAGAAAGATCTCACAGCAAATTACAGTCCATTTTTTCAGCCTTGCTGTCTCCTGTTTTTAGGACAAGGGGTTCTTTGCTCCATGTTTAGACATTTAAAATTATGCCCATCATCTTTCTGGATCTGTTTGAAAGCTCCCTTTCCCAAGTTGTCACAGCTGGACACAGCCTTGGGAATAGTGCAGCCTCCACAAACAATGACAAAACCATCACGAAACACGTAATATAAAACCAAATAACAGATGAGAAAAACAAACCAAGTGACATAATTAAGGGCCGGGGGGAGAGTGCTTAGACACTCCATTTCAAAGCTGCCTAAGGGATTTAGATGTCCAGCCCCCGCTAGCTTTGAACAGCAATTCCTAGGTCCTAAAAGATTAAACTCCTCTCTCTCCAATTTGAGCTTTGTTGTAGCTATGATTCCTTTTTAAGTTTGACAACAAAGACTTTTTCAACTAGAATAATTTAGAGACAATCTTAGGGCCTGATCTAGTAGCATAACACAAAAAGGTACCAACTTAGGTACCCACTGCTACTCTCTCAACCACCACACTACCACGTTCGGAGCCCAGGGCACAGAACTGCCCAGCACACTTCTTGCCTGATCCAAATGCTACCTTTCCAGTCATAGTTTTGGGGTCAGTTCCTTATCTTTTTCTGCACAAAAGAAGCCAAACAGAATCCTGTAGAGGAATAACAACTGCCCAAAACATGTAGCACCGATCTATCTCATTAAAACAGAACCCACTCTGCCCTTTTTTCTGTCCAAATGAGAAGCTTCTTGAAATCTGTCCAGGGCAATGAAATCAACCTTTTTCTTCCAGCATAAAAGAGGCCCCCCATCTATACCAGGGGTGTCACCACATTTTGGAATTGTGTGGAACATCCTGCTAAAAACTGTTTCAAACATGGCTTTCTAGGCCATTGTTGGGGATCACACTGTTGGAAAGGAGTGATTGATGTCTGTTTAAGAATTGGGCTTCTAATCACAGCCTTAAAACTACCTTGCCTCAGCTCCGCAAGCCACAGTAGAAGTGATTTACCCTGCACTATGTTCTGATCTATTCATCCACTCTTATGAAAATGTGTGTAGTGTTCTACAATGAAAAAAGACCAGGCACTACAGCTCAGAGTGACCACAATGGTTGTGAGATTAGTGCTCAAATTTTATGTATGAGTCTCATTATATTTCTAAAGCAATCGTTGCCATATAGCTTCTAAGTGCTGATATAACATCATATTACACTCCAAAATATGTTTTAAATAGCCGGTGTAGCTGGAGCCTTGGAAATGATCTGTCTTACAGTGAGGTCTTGCTCTGAAGGGTGACTCCAAAAAAAGGGGGGGGCGGGTGCTCCAACTTATTTCATCTCAATGATTTCCAGAACAAATGAGCTCAGTGTACTCATAAAACATATTTTTTGTAATAGATGCCAGCCCAGCGAACTCAGTCTGGGCTCTGAGGATCAAGCCTGGGGTTTTTCAGTCTTGCACACATCAGCAGCAGCAATAAAGGTTTACAAGCCAGTAACAGTTTAACAGTCCATGATACTGGTACAAGCCCATTGCTTCAGTGGCCTTGCTCCAATATTACTGACTGGAACTAGACAAACCACTTCATCAGTGATGCATGGGGGCGGGGGGTGATACTATTACTATTTGTTGCTTATTGCTAGTAGACTCCATGATATGTAACTTAGACCAACATAAATCCTATACCCACCTTCCGAAAAAGTTATTTAAAATGGCTCAGAGCCTGCAGCTCAACCCTTCAGAGTCAGGACCTCAATTTCTTTCCATCACTGCACATGGAAGCAATAATAATATGCCAAGACTGCCTGCAAGCAGAACCAAGATTCGGTCAACTCCAAGAGTCAGAACATCAGCACTGAAGGTGTTTACTTCACTGCACATGAAATTTTTAATTCAGCTCTGTGTTTTATAACCCACGCTCACCTTTGGGCATTATGAAGTTTTCTTAAGGTCTGTGAACCATCTTACTCAAACCAGTAACACTCAAGGAGATAATCCTTTTGAAACCAGAACTGGATAATTTGTATAAGCAAAAGTTGCACGATCATTTTCCTAATGTTTGACAGAGGAGTTCATCAGATTTAAATATATTCCCCCCCGATAATATATTGCATAAATAGATACATATTCTATTTCAGCTATTATAGTACCTTCAACAACTGGACTATCATTTTTATGCGTGCAGTATAAACACTACCACAAATCTCTCACGAATCCTGCAAAGATCCTTTTTTAAAAAAAAAAATCTGTCTCACTTGATTGGGGGACAGGAAAGAAACACTCTATTACCTAATCTATTAAATGTTCCAAGAGTTATTTCACATTAAAGTTTGATGCCAGATTGTGTGTGTGTATGTGTGTGTGTGTGCACACGCGCGTGTGTGCTTTTGTAAAACTCTAGCTATTTTGGCAGGTCTGCACTGATCCATTGCCATATTTTTTTGAGTGTTTGGAATCTCTGATATCAACACTGTGCTGGAATAAAACAATGTTAGACAAAAATAGCTTTATTTGCTGCTATAAATCTTCAGAAATTCTCCTTGAGGTCTGAGAGTGAAAATTTGGCACATCCCGCTGACCATGAGATCATTCAAATTAAACTTAATCCAATCAATTAACTCCTACCCCTGTAAAGGCAGTCAGTAAATATTAAATCCAAAGGCTATCAATTGACATACATGTTCCTGGGTCATTTGCTAGCACATGTAAAGTATGATAAAATAGGCTGTTATTCAATCAACAATGTAACATGGAGCTAAAACAAATATTGAGTCAGTGCTAACTGGCCACAAGAAAGTGATTCATATGTTCCCTTTAACATTTAAGCTTGACTTTGGAATTTGTTGGGGTGGAGGGTTGATCATTATGAGGTCTGCGTGTTCACGTTTTGGTTCCACTTCATGCAGAGCAATTGGCTTTCATAATATTTGTATGCTGTATTTTATATCATGGATACATAGCTAATGACGGTTTTGTGCGATTGCAGCGCATGCTGAAACAGCCACTTCAGGGGCAAACAAGGATGGCAAAAGATCAAGCAGAGCGCAAGACCCAAGCACAACAGTGATTTGTGAGGGGATTTCAGACACTGATTTAGTTTTGTCCTTAATGTGTAAATAGGGATAGACCCGTCAAACCCCGTGGAGTTATACTGATATACATCAGCTGCAGATCTGGCCATAAGTGTTTGCAAAGCACTTTGAGCATTGTTTAAAAAATGCAGTGGACATACCAGTTTGATTTATGCAAGCCTAACTTTATTAATGTCATTAAGGATACTTCTAATTTATTTTCCTGCAAGTGGGAGGGGAATTGGGCTCTTTGCTTTAAGGTAATTTACTCTGAAGCCCCCTGTACAGTTTTAATTCCACTCCAAGGAAGCTCGGGGGCTGGGGTGGCATTTCCTTCCAGCTCTCCCTCAGAGGCACAGAATTGGGAATGGAAAAAATCTGCTGGCGTGTTTATATTGTGAAGGGGGCAGCACAAGGAAGGGTTAAAAAGGAGGCTTCCAGCCTTTGTCACAGCACTCCTTCGACCGAGATCTGTTTTCTCTCATAAGATTTACGTCGGTGCGGTGACATCATGCTCCTTTATCTTCTTTGGAACAAGGCAAAGTTCCACATAGGGCCTTCCTCCACCCCTTGCTTTCAACCTCCTGAGTCAGTCGCTGCTGCGTTACAGTCTGGATGGCTTCTGAGCAACCAAAGCGGATGTCAGACATCCAAAGCCTTCATTCTACCAGGTCCTCGGTGCAGACAGGCTCCAGAGTCCCTGCAGGCAGTCGCTTGCAAGACTGGGGCCAAAGCTATGTTGGCAAAAGATTTTGATTTCCCTTTGTTTCCAGTCTGCGATGACACTCTGTGGACTTCATGGGTTGAATGTAGGCCAGATTTTTGCTCCAATTATCCGTTTCAGAAAGGGCCAGAACCATTGGAAAGGGACCCCGGTAAAATGACAGGCGTCTGGGACAGAAGTTGCATAAACCGGTTTGACCCAAATCAGTTAAGTCTGATACTGCATGTAACCAGGTTTATCTTAAACCAGTTTTGGCCATTTTGAAACTGGTTTATGTGCACTGAACTTATGCTCTGTTACAGGTTTAAACCGGTTTCTGATCACTTAAACTGGTTTATGTGTACTTCTGTCCCTAGCCTGGGAGTAACTTTGCTGACTTCCATGAGAGGCTCTGGGTTAGTACTATGAAAAAAAATCCATCCCTTATCTCATATTACTAGTGTAGTTTTGAAATGAATATCTGCAAAAATTGCTTGCATCCACCAATATTTTAACTAGAGGTGCACTGATACACCGGTCCATATCATATCGGGACCGATACAAGGAAAATTGACATTATCAGCAATCGGCGTTTTCTGGCTGATGTGGCCAATAACATCGTCGGTAAGTGCTCCGTGCATGCGCACAGCTACAGCACGCATGTAGCCAGCCCGGCACCTTGGAGAGCAGTGTCTGGATGGTAAGTCTGTTGGAGGGGACGGGGCAAGGTGAGGAAAGGGGCATGGATGGGTGTGGCAAAGTGGGGATCCCTGGCTGGCTGCAGTTAGCTCCCCACCTGGCTCTGGGCACGCCACCCGCTTGTCTTGCCCACCACACCTTGTTGGCAATTAATAAAGTTGTTAATTAAGGTGGGAAGCTGCTCATTGTTGCACCCTGATATTGGGGCGGGGGGGGCTACCTGCGGCTCCGTTCCTTCCCTACACCGCAGCCCAAGCCTCGCAGGTGGCATCTCAGACAGTCAGCTGAACCCTCGCCTTCGCCCATTAGCTGTGGCCCTCATCCGTGGGGACCTTTGGCTTCCATAAGCCCTGGCCCCATCTCAGGCCCAGTTGGGACCCCAAGCTTCTGCGTTCATTGTGGGTGTCCCTCGCGGTGGGCCCCTGGCCCTTTTGACCCTCAGGTCCTGGCCCCAGCACTGACCAGTTGAGTCCCTCAGCAGGGTCTTCGTCTCCTGCCTGCATTTACGGAGTGCGGTTCCCCATTCCCAGCTCAGGTGCTCCTGGGAGTGACCCTGGCCCTGTGGGGTCTCTCCCCAACTGTCTCAGGCACTTCCAGAAGCTTACCTGGCCTCTGCGTCTCCTTTGATGATGTTCCCCTTGCGCACACCACGACTGGTGCTCCAGGGTCTCACAGGGACTCTCCCCACCTGGAGCAGCAGGTCACTGTGCTTGGCAATTGCTGTTATTTTCAACCCACCCGAAGGTGAGGGCTGGGGTTAAGGCTCCCCTACCCACCTTTCACGAGGGTGATCACTGGCCTGGCATTTCCTGGTTGCTCCTGTGCCACTGAGAGCCCCGCCAGGCCACCCACTCCCGGCAGGGTGCAGTTTTAGGTCATGCCCAGGACCAGGATCTTCCAAGCCATCCCCTACAGCTGCTCCCTTACCTCCAGGATGATACCAGTGGCCTTACAGCCAGGCAATGTTGCTGCCTCACCCGCCAGCAGGGAACTGATCGGGTTATAAAGGCAGCCAGGGATTTAAAATGGCTGCCCCAATCAGGAACATGCTGGCAGCTTGGCTCAGGCCCTTAAAGTAGCAGGCACCTACAGTGCTCTGCCACGATGCGGGGGCAGACTGAGGCCTCTGCAGTGAGGGGCTGGGGCTGGGGCAGGTGCTATCCAGGTGGGGCAAAGCACGGGACAGAGCTGGGAGCGGCTTGTCTGGGGAGCACGGGGAGACACAGCAGCTCCTGCTGCTACGTGCAACCCCAAGGGAGCCATGGGAGGCGTGTGCCCCCCGATCTGTGCCTGGGATGATGGCGCGCTGCTGCTGCAGGCTGGGGCCGGCACTGGCACGGGGCTCTTCCCAGTGGGGGGTGGACTAGGCCATGGCTGCTCTCAGGGTGGGCAGCGGCACTGGGAGTGGGGCTACAGGGGTGCTATGACAAATTCTGGGGTGGCTTTAGCCTCCCTGTAGGCTTCCATCCCCAGTGCCGCTGCCGCCCACCTAGAGCGCAGCCCTGGCCCAACCCCCTCGCCAGGAAGAGCCCAGTACCACCTCTGGCCCCAGTCCGCAGCGGCAGCCTGCCTTTGCCCCACGCACAGATATGGGGGGTACACACCCCCGTGGCTCCCCTGGCAGTATACATAGCTGCAGAATCTGCCCTCCCGCTCCTCGCACGCCCCAGATGAGCCTCTCGTGGCTTTACCCAGCCCCAGCCTGTCCCTGTCCCACTCCCTCCCTCACCGCAGGGGCCTCGATCTGCCATCTCCATGCTCCTTCTGTCTCCCCTCTAAGGTACTGATTCTCAACCAGATGCCAGGGCACCCTAGGGTGCTGCCAGATCCTTAAAATGGGTGTCAGAAGGTATGAGGAGATAAGTGAGGAGACAAGCAGATAAACTGAGCAGGTAAGCCAGGCTCAGGCTTGTCCCTGCCTGGAAGATCCCCTCACCCCTACTGTCCAGCCCCTGTGTAAAGAGGGAAGTACTGCAATACATAAATTAAAAATTGAAATTGGGTGCTACTCGAGTCACAAAAGTTAAGGAGGGGTGCCTCGAGTACAGTGAGGGCTGCCTTGAGTCCAAAAAGGCTGAGAATCACTGCTCTAACGCATCCCTTCCTGCCACTGACTTACATCAATTGAGGATTTGGCTGATGAATGCTTTGGTTGTTTGAGACCTTTCACTGTGAATTCTATCAGGAAGGGGATTACCTGGTCCCCACGGGGTTGAATTGCCTTTGATAGGTTCTTGGAGTTAGCCCAGGACTCTGCGGCAAGTGATTTTGTCATTAGTTTACAGTTTGTTGTTGCCACTATCATGCAAATCTTAACATGATAAATGGTAACACAATGCAGCTATTTGTGTAATTCTTCTAAACCAAATATAGACTGTCTTTTTAAAATAGTTTTAGAGGAAGGAAGGAAAGAGGTGGCTGTCATGGTAATCACATTACCAGGTGTGCAGAGTATTCTTATGCAGCATGCATCTGTGCTGCATTTTTTTTTTAAACCTGAAGAATAAAAGAAGTGCTGAGCTGGATCTGACTCCGGGTACATCTATCCCAGTGTCCTGCCTCTCAGTGGGGCAGAGCAGGGATGGTAAGGGAAAGGCTATTTATGCAGAATCTGTCCGGACTGACCTGTCTCCTGCCCTTCTCCCTATAGCTTCAAGTATTCCAAGGACTAGCACATCCTAATTTTGAGGCTGCAACTCTACCGACCACATTTAATGCCCAATGATGGATCTATCCTCCATGATTCTGTCCAATTCTTTTTTGAACCTGATTAAATTATCAGCCCCAAGCAACTTGGGGCACACCATGATTCCTTTCCCCTCCAAAATTCCAGAAAATGAGATTTATAGGCGCACAATGCTTTGAAGAAGGGAAGAGGCTTGGATAGCTTCCAGCCACCAGTCTCTCGCAAATCCCAAAATGCGAGCTGAATATCTACACAAAAAATTGTGTTAGTGATCTCGCTATGAGGGCTTGAGGGGGCAGGGGTGGGGAGCGGTGCAATTTTGCTGGTGTTGTCCTATGACAACATAGCGCAACACAGTGTGGAGGGGATTCTAGTTCACTTATTAGGTTCTAGGTGGATTTAGCTATCTAAATGTGATCCTACCCCATACTGCTGAAAAACAATGCAAAAAGTGGGTGGGTCCTCTCCCTCCTTGGTACATTCTTGAGAGTTTTATCTTAAGGTTAATGACCCCTCCTTACAAAGGCAGATAAGCTAATGGTCTGCCAGGGACTTGAGAAAGGTATGAATTGGATTGTAAAGTGCACTCAGGCACCAAATAGCTAGAATAGGATCAGGCTCAGCTATACCAGTACTAAGGTTCCTTATTTTGGTTTATGTACCCTCTCACACAGGACTAAGCTACACTGGTATGAGCACCTTTGTAGGGGAGCATCTTTGCCCCGTCTACGCTGAAAACCAACCGAGTTAGTCAAAAGACTCCTTCTTGACTACAGCAGCTTTAGACTGGGTCCGTGGGAGAGAAATAGCGACTCCCATGTCAGCGCTGCCCTGAGAACAGAAATTATGCCAGGATTTGTCCCAGCCTGCAGAGTGGCTGTGCACGCAGGATACGTTATTTACAGCAGGTTGCCATGTACATAGAAAGTTTAAAGTTAGTTTGTCCCGCAGGCAGATGCATTCATGGTGCCCCCACAGCAAACTGTCCTCTAAATAGAATATTTACAGGAGGCCACATTGCACTTGCCTTAATCCAGAAATGCTTGGCAGCCTGGAGAAATCTTTACCCTCGTAAAATACAAAAATATATGATTTATGCCTTGGAGCCCCACACAGGGAGGATGATGCATGGCTCCTTTCTATTTCTCCTCTTTCTTACTAAAAAAAAAAGTCAGAAACACAAGACCCCACCTTGCAAAGTGTTGTGCACTGCCCCAGAAATGCTGCGTTTCCCTCAAATCCCACTGTAGTCAGCAGGGGTGGATCTGGAGGATGGGAGGGCACAGTTGGACCCCTCTTTGGCTGTGCCACACGTGAGTTGTTGGCATGAGGCCTGGCTGGAGTCCTTGTTTCCACAGGGCTGCCACTGTTGCTCATCTCCTACTTTCTCCTGATTCTAAATTCAGCGGGGAGGAGGAGGAGGGTGAGGATGATGAACAGCAGTATCGTTCACCCCTCCAGCTCCAGAGCAACATGAAAGCAGGGGTCCCAGTCCAGCCAGCTCCCTACACCCATCATCTGGTGAGCTCAAAGCTCATGGCATACATGGAACTGGCCTGGCATACAAGGAGCCCATGATGCATGCAAGACACAGCCAAAGGGGAACAGGGAGCACCCCTCTTACCCTGCTCCTGGATCCATTGGGATTTACTGGTAGTCAGAGGGGCAGATTCCACTCCATCCACCGGTCTCCCTGCATCTACAGATTCTTAGGGTCTCCTAAGCATCTGTGGATGCACGGAGACCAGTAGATGTCGTGTACCTTGATTTTAGCAAGGCTTTTGATATGGTCTCCCACAGCATTCTCCCAGGCAAGCTAAGGAAGTATGGGCTGAATGAATGGACTGTAAGGTAGACAGAAAACTGGCTGGACCATTGGGCTCAGAGACTAGTAAACAATGGCTCCATGGTTAGTTGGCAGCTGGTATCAAGTAGGGTGCCCCAGGGGTCGGTCCTGTGGCTGGTTTTGTTCAATGTCTTCATTAATGACCTGGAAGATGGCATAGAGCGCACCCTCAGCAACTTTGCAGATGACACCAAGCTGGGGGGAGTAGTAGATAAGCCAGAGGGTAAAGCTAGGATTCAGAGTGACCTAGACAAGTTGGAGGATTGGACCAAAAGGACTCTAACGAGGTTTAACAAGGACAAGTGTGAGGATGGAACAAACCCATGCACCGGTACAGGCTGGGCGCTGACTGGCTGGGCAGCAGCTCTGCAGAAAAGGTCCTGGGGGTCACAGTGAACAATAAGCTGAATATGAGCCAGCAGTGTGCCCTTGTTGCCAAGAAAGCTAACAGCATCCTGGGTTGCATTAGTAGGAGTATTGCTAGTAAGTCAAGGGAAATAATTATTTCTATCTATTCAGCACTGGAGTACTGTGTCCAGTTTTGGGCCCCCAACTACAGAAAAGATATGGACAAATTGGAGACAGACAAACTGGAGGGCAACAAAAATGGTTCAGGGGATGAGACACATGACTTCTGAGAAGAGGCTGAGGGAATTGGGCTTATTTAGTTTGAAGAAGAGAAGACTGAGGGGGGATTGAATAGCAGCCTTCAACTACCTGAAGCTGGGTTAAAGAGGATGGAGCTGGACTGTTCGCAGTGGTGGCAGATGACAGAACAAGGAGCAACCGTTTCAAGTTGCAGCAAGGGAAGTTTAGGTTGGATATTAGGAAGGATTTTCTCACTAGGAGGGTAGTAAAACACTGGAACAGGTTACCCAGAGAAATGGTGGAAGCACCATCCTTGGAGGTTTTCAAGACCCGGATAGACAAAGCTTTGGTTGGGACAATGTATTTGGGGATGGTCCGGCTTTGCCCAGCGGCCTGGACTAGATGACCTCCTGAGGTCCCTTCCAACCCTAATTTTCTACAGTTTGCACGTCAGAACTGCTGACGAGAGATACCAGGGGGCACATGTACGTTCTCCAGTTCTGGCTCCACTTTGAGATGTGATTTCCCACAGATGGTTAAGGTTTCTGTGCCCAGTGCTTCCAGTTATTTCCAGTGCAGACAGAGCCATTTCCTGTTGAATCAGATTGGTGGAAAGTCCTTTTTTTTTGAGCGCTGGGCAGATCATTATTGGCATGCACAGTATCCTCCACATTTCTGAAGAGTCTTCAGCCAGAGAAAGGCACAGACTATTTCACAAGTATCACTGCCACACATAGCACAGGAGGCCAAGATGTTCCTATTCAGAAAACGGTGCCCGCACAGTCATGCTGACACACTATAATTTGATCCTGTTGGGATGCACTAAACTTTAAAAGGCTAATGCTGTCACATCAGATATTTGAAACTAGAATGGATGAAACACTAGACAATAGAGTGATGGAAACAATTGTGCTTTTGTGGAGATACGGGACTAGTTCTTTTCTTCTCTAATATCCACGATCCTAGAGCTGATCCAAACCCTTTGCAGTTTAGTTCCCTTCCTACCTTTCTTTCCTCATCACTTGACCAAGTAACCCAATGATCTGAAAGCATTTTATAATCATTGACTAATATCAGGGCATACTTAACTAAGTAAATCTCCCATGCACCTTTCAAAGTGGTAAAGTGAAGTGAATGGCTTGACTCTGCGGTAAGAGCAAGAGACATCAAGGAAAGGGTTTGTCTATACAAGAAAAATAACACTAGTGGAGCACAAACAAAGGTAGGAGTATTAGCAAAGGTAGGAGAGACCTAAATAATGTGTGATGTAGATAAACCTCATCAGGCAGGCAAGGCCATGGGATGCCGTGCTCTAAGATAAAGCAGCCTTCGTCCCCTCTGTGTACAGCTTGGAAGCACTTGTGGATAACTCCACACTAACTTTCTGCTTGAGATATGGGCAGCACACAAAACTCAAAACTGTGCTGGTCATTAAGGAAAAACATCTGATCCCCCTGAAAATGGTGTACCTACTGCAGGCCTCTTCAATAGCATGTCAAACTGGGATGTGACCTTTTCCAAAGCCCTGAAGCAGAAAGGGATTGAAATGGAAGAGGACCTGAGTACCAGTTGGCTTTTAGCATTTTTTCTTCTTCCTTCCAACTTCCTCCTGCTCTCAGGACTGTTCTACAGTTCCAAGGTAGGTAAAATAATCCCCGTAAAGGAAGAGACATTTTACTGAACCAGTTATGTAGGTCAAAGTCCTAGCATGCTGTCTATACTGCATAGGCATTGACTTTTATTTTTGCTGGGGGAGCTAAGATGATGCCCCGCCCCCAGTGTCCTGGCCAGAGCAGAGCCAAGCAGTACCCATGGGTGGCAGAAGTGAATGCCACCCCCGCCCTGCACAGAAATCTGGGGGGTACATGCTCCCCCATTTCCCTCTCCCCAGGAGTGTGTACAGTGGCAGGGAGCTGCACCCCCCGTCCCACCCCCTGGGCTCTGGGGCCTGTGGCTCTGTCTTGCTCCCCACCCCTGGGCCCCATATACCATCCTGGCTGGGCATGGGGAGCCCCCAGCCCCAGCCCCTGCCCCACTCTCTCCCTCACCATGGGGGCCTCAGTTTGCACCCCTCCCCCCATGGACTTACCTGCAGGCAGCTGGGGGAGCTGGTCTTCACCACTGGCTGGGGCCATATTCCTGGCCACATGCATGTGTGCGCTCGCACACACATATGTGGTGCCTCCTGCATCCTGCTCCCTGCAGCCCCTTGCAGTCTGCAAGGGGAAACCTGCTGTTTTCCATGTTTTTCTGCAGCAAACAGAAAACCTAGATCCCTGCACAATGCTGTCCCAGAGTCAAGCAGCCCAGAATGGGGACCTGATGTTCCCATTTTGGGACTGTCCCGCTCAATTAGGGACTGGTGGTCACCCTACCCTCTTCCCGAGGGGAGCCAGGGCACTTGGGCCCCCACATACTTGACAGCTATGCTATAGTGGTATAGTTAAATAGTACTGCTTTCTAGCTTAGGCATGGCATAAAGCCTTGTATAAAATATCACCAGGGGAACATGCTACTCTAGCAATAGCAGATAGAGTACTCAGACTCATGTCTCCAAGGCTGTCAATCAGGCACTTTTCACATGCATTAAATGCACTACGAAACAAAATAGAAGTCTCCAAAATGGAATGATGTACTTTGGAAAAAGTAGTTGTCAGGATCGTTTTACCTAGGGTAGATTCATGTGGCATGAAGGGTTTTATATACCTCAGTGAGACAGTCTCATCTAACTACAGAGCCAGAGAGGGGCTTGAACCAAGACCCCATTTCCAAACATCTCCAAACTTGGAGGTATCCAGTTTCTGGATTTGGATTTATCTGTTGTGTTTTGGCCCAAAAGAATAATATCTCCAAGACTCAGTTTGATATTCTAACCCCAGAAAGACCTAGACTGAGTAATAGCATAAAGCCTCTTTTGTAGAGTGGATTGCAATCATATATTGCAATACCAAGCAATTATTAGGAATTTATCCAGGCATACAAGAACTAGCCAGACATTCTGGCTTCCACGATTTTTCTGCTGAGTCCTTCCTAGCTTTATAATAAGGATCAAATTATCACAATGGCAGAGGAGATGATGACAGGCAACTACTTACAGTACCATGAGGCTCTGCATTTTACAACAGGTAGAGATTAATTATGAAAACAATGAGGTCACCATCTTTGTGAGACTTGAAAGCTCTACAAATGGTATCATTATAATTAATAGGAGACTAACTCCGAGGCTTCTGTAAATATGTACTTTTCAGTGATATCGCTTCATCCTCCTGGGGCTTGCCCTTATCTTTTCCTGCCAGAACATTACGTACTCTAGCCAAGAATTATGAGAAGTATGATGGCTAGAATTTCCCGATAAAGGTTGAGGAACATAGACAGTTCCTAGGTTATACTTACAAACTCTAGCTTATTTTCAGTACTTATTGGCTGGAGGAGCTCCTGAAAGAACTATAGGCAGATGTGTTTGGTGCTGTCCACACACATGGTAGGAGACAGTTCCAGCTCCAAAGAGCTCAGGGCGTTTTTACACGTGCTCCTGATGCAGTGCCAGGCGCTTTTAACTAGCAAGCCGCACTAATTAAAAGCACCCGCACATCATGTGTATCAGTAGCACAGCGCACCTTCGTGCTGACAAAATGGTGGCAGCGTGCTTTGAACTAAAGCACATTGGGCATGTTGTAGTTCAAAGCACACCATCACCATTTTCTCAGTGCAGAGGCATGCTGCGCCGCTGATACATGCGACGCACAAGGCTGCCAGAGCACGCGAACTTACATGCTGTAGCAGACTTAATTAATCCAGTTTGCTCTGATGCATGGGATTTCCAACGTGTTGGAGCAGGCTCCCTGTATGTGTGTAAGTGCCCTCAAAGTATAACTACATAAGATGGACAATTGGTGGGAGAAGGGAAGTCTTATTTTGCCCTTTTTTGCAGGTGAGAAGGTGAGGCACAGAGAGTCTTGGGTGAGATTTTCAGACATGACAAAGGGGATTACTGCCCTTTGAGTATTTCTGGCCCTCCCCCATGTGATTTTCACATACAGCACGTCTACACATGCATTTAAGCGTAACTAAATTTAATGCGCATTAAGCTAATGAGCACTAAGTGGTTTTTGGCAGGTGTCTACTAAAGTTAGTGCCAAGTCGTTGCAGCCCTGCCATGTGCCTCTAATGGATGGGCAGACCTCGTGTTGGATCATGTCTACACGTGCATTAATGAATTTGAACTAATCACACCTAAATTTGATACCTGCATTTGCAGGTATCAAATTTAGACATAATTAGCCTAATTTTGCCATTTTTAATGTGTATTAAGGGCATGCACATGTAGACATGCCCATAATGTGCATTAAATTAGGCTAATGCACATTAACGCATCTCATGTAGATGCACCCATACAGTGTTTGTAAGAGTCAGGAACTAGTCCCAGATCTCCTGCATCCCAGCCAAGTGTTTCAGTTCCCATAATCGGTTCAGTTACAGACAACACACAGTATCTGTATGCAAGGAGGATTCAGGTGCAAACCCACAGCCCGTTTGGTAAAAGATGTGCCACTCATTTCAGCTTAACATAACAGCCAAGAGACCACGTCCTGATTTCACGGGGCACCCAGATAATGTGGAGTAATCTGTCCACCACTTCTGTGCAATAACTCTAGACGTGGAAGAACATGACAAGGCTCAGGATCCAGCTACATCTCCCAAATAAAACCTTTACTACCAATGTAAAGACCAACCTCTCCTCCCCCCGACCCCATGGGAGGCAGAGGGAGGCACAGCCAGACTGCAATTTATCCTGGTTGTAATACAATACAGAAGGGAGTACTGTCATTCCACAGGCCGTGGAGCACCGCTCATTCACTCCTTGCTAACTGGCCATAACATCAAATGTTTGTATGTCATATCCAGGGTCCCTGGCTGGCTACTGCAGTTTAAGTTAGTGATTGAAGCCTTCCTTCATCAATGGCAGTATCCAGGCTTTTCTCGGCGCTTGGACAGGAGAGCCAAAGTGAAAGTGGCACAGAAAATGGAAAAGCCTGCATTGAGGACACACGTCACATTGTCAGGCAGTGCTAACAACAGAACTGATGCTGTCCTAACAGGCCACAAGATTGATGCAGCGCAATAGTGAAAATAAGTTTCTCCAAAATCTTGCCATTCATTGGGATTATTGATATATTTGTGTTATTCATTAACAGCTCAAAAATATGCCAGAGGCTTTCCCTGCATGTAATTAGTTGAGACCTGCTTTGGGCAGCTAAAGGGTATGATTCATAGCAGTATTAGTCTGTGGTCAGAGTTCAAGGGAAGTTACATGAGTCCAGCAGCTGCTCTTACTCTAGCATCCTTAGCAAACGAGGTTTATTGCGGAGAAACTAAACCCCTGCCCAGATAAGTTTCCCACTGAAACACAAAGGGGCTTATCACAGATGGGGTTATTCCTGATTTATACCTGCACACAGGAGGAGGCAAGATAATTTAACCCATGGAAGGAATGGGTGTAGGTAAAAAACCAACTGGACTGATTCCTCTCTTATAGAGTGGTGTAAATAAGGCTTAGCTCCCCTAATGTCTGCAGCTGTAAAGCCAGGGGAGTCCAGAGGAGAAGCCACCCTAGAGACACAACAAAGTTGTTGCTGCTCATGGATTTCACTGAGCAGGTCATTTTCAAAGTGGAAGAGATGGTGCAGGGCTCTTACTTGCCCACAGAGTGACCAGAGAAGAGGGCCAAGCAGGACAAAGAGATTATGGACCAAATTGTGTCTTGGCAGAAACCCATTACAGCTCTGCTTATCCCAGGGAGAAAGGCCTAGGCAGATCACAGGAATGTGTAGGATCAGCAGTAGGGGAAAGCACTTGTGTGGAGGTGAGATCTTTTTCCTTTCGAGCTATCCCTACGAGGCCTGGAGGGGGGACTTCCTCCACCCAAAGCCAGCTTTCCTGACAACTCCATTTCCAGCTATTCCCCACTGCCAGGAACATGGATTGTTTTGAGGATGACCTGTAAACTGACCTTCCTCTCCAGACCAGAGGAGATGTACATGCCTTTGCCCTACCTGTTGCAATCCCAAACACAATACCTCAAACACACTAGATTGCCCAGCTGTTGACATCAGCTTGTGACTGAGTGGTTGGGGTTATGACCCTGACCTTGCAAACCAAAGACCTTGCATTCAACTCTCTTGTGGGCCCTGTGCAGCGATTAAATTCTGTGGCTCTTAGTTTTAGACCCTGTGCTATATAGAAAGATGATCTAATGGCCTCTCTGGCTTTAAAAATCTATTAATATATTTATTTCATTGTAGTCTATACCATGAAGTGTCACATCTCCTGCTCCTTTCTTTGAAATGAATCAGTCTCAAATTCACTGTACTGTAAAATATGATCATGAGTGTACAGTAAATTGTGTTTGGAAGTGGGCACGGAGCCTGTTGTTAGCTCTAAGGCAAGGTAATTTAGAGTGGAATTAACCAATTTAGTCCAGATTATCCTAAGTGAACCATGCAGGATGTGCTTAATTTAGGGTTAATGGTTCTGAAATCATATGACTAGCCATGCCCTGCAGGACTTGAGTTGCCTCTGCCTTGGGAAGGACTCCAGTTAAAGAAAAGGTTCTACATGAGTAATCCTCAAATGCAGACGGAGTGGGAGTCTTCATACACGTGGCCTGGAGAGAGGGGAGAGTCCTGGCATAATTTTTAACCAAGTCCTAGGCAGGAGACAGGGAAAAGAAAGGAAAACAAGACAACAAACGATAGGCAAAAGGTTGCAGTTGATCAGAACAGAATGGAAAGGGAAGTGGGAAGTCTAGTATGTCAGAGCTGAATATTGTTAATTATTTGTGGAACATCAACAGTGTCCTCAGCAGGAAACAAAGATAAAAAAAAGTATACTTCCTTTCGCAAAGAATTTACTGTCTTTCTCAGCCAGCACAGATTTTTTAAAAATTTTATTAATATATTTTGTGTTCCAGGTCAAATCAGCCAAATCAGTTCCAAATCATATCGATGGAGAAGAACTCAATTGTTCCAAAAACGATAGTGATTGAGCAGGCAGAACTCAATCGTTCTAAACACCGTGTATGGTACTGCACCCGGCGAGCATCCTCCGTCCCAGGCTCTCACCCTGGGACTTCAGGTACTCCCAAATCCACTGGCAGGCACAGATCAGAAACCAGTAACACACTAGCAGGCTAGTTCAAGAGGTCATTGACTGCGTTTTCTAAAAACCTCTGTGCAAAACTATGATGTCTTATAAATGCTGATCATTACTGTTAAACTATTAAAATTTCCCCTAGGCTTGTCACCAGGAGCAGCATTCTAGCTATATACTCAATAGCACTCTCATTTTCAGTGTATCCAGACCTCAGCTGGGTTAAATTCATTTTGGCACGTAATGTAGGATGGGTCAAGAAATGCAAAGGTTATTTAAAATAGCTTGGCTATTCCAGGCTGTTCTGATGAATGTCAGGGCTGGAGCTATGGTAGCTTGACTGGAGCAATGACCAAGTTTATCACATTATTCATGTTTCCAAAGGAAAATAATGCGGTTAATGAACAATGTTATATCAAAGGGCTAGATCTTCACATGCCATAAATGAGTGTAATTCCACTGATATCAATGGAGGTCTGTCAGGACACATCAGCAGAGCCTCTGGCCTGCTGCCCATGTGACAAACGCGAATCAGGCTAAACTGGGCTTGGTAATTAACCTATAGGGTAACGTATGCCCCTTTCCATCACATTTTCTATTTTTAGCTTTGCATCTTGGCAACCAACCCAATTGTGGAAGTATGAGTGAGACGGTTATGAAAACAATGAGGCAGGATGCAAACGCTCAATACGCTCCCAGCATGAATGCGGCATCTACTGTATATCCCTTTTGAACAGCTAAGGTGCTTTGGAAGTAAGAAGGAATAGGAAACAAACTTCTCAGGCATGAGGAAGATCCTATCCAAACAGCGGAAAGAGTGGCTGCAAGACACTGCCATTTGGAAAGCTATAACTTCAAGGCCGTGAAGCCCAATTTCCTTCTGTCAGCTGAAAGGTATACGTTGAGAATTTCCTGGGGCAGTTCCTGCATAGGTCATTTGCTTTAGTGGTATATTTTTGTCCAGCACAAGGCAACAGAATTCCTCTCTTCTCCAAGTCCCTCCCCAAGAAATTGTACATAATTGGCCATTTTTTGCAGTGCTCAGGCTAGTAATATACATCATAGTACAAGTCATATGTTGCCTTTAATGGTAAAGTCAATAGCAACTGGAAGATTCTCCTAGCGTGGCTTCTTTACTTCTTTACTTGGAGTCAAGCCCCCCGCTAGTTTCCGCTCCAGCCGGTCAAATTCCTCTGCTCAAGGGCTGGGTCCATGCAACTTCTAACAAGTTATACTTACATAGACAGGACATGAAAATTCACATGGCACTTTCGAAAGTCTCCTGGCCTCCAGGAGACAACCGGGTCTTTGAGAGAAAGCCAGGAGAAGGGGAGGAAGGGCGGAGATCTTATTTGTCTGAAACACAGACACAACACAGCAGCCCCTTTGACACACAGGGCAAGGCAATGGACTAATGAACAAAGGCAGGAAGCTTCCTGTGGAGGAGCTTCTCCAACCAAATCACAAGGGTTAAAAAGCAATCTTCCTCTACAGCCCCATCTACCCAGGCACGATGCTGCCCAGACTCCGTGCAAAGCTGGTCTACGCAGGAAGCAAGAAGCAAGGATGTGGTGTGTGTAAATGCACACTTCCGAAGCAGAGTAAGCTGTCCTGCCCCATCTTACCACACTAAGACTGTCCATATAGGGAACTGGTGCCAAGGAGTGCACTGTAAGTACACACGCTCATCTACTTCTTCCCTCTGCAGAGAAGTGCTAAGCTTTTTTATGCCTTGGTCTCCCCAGATATCCTTCTTTATTGGACATAGTCTTCCACATATTGTTTGTTTCAGAAGCCAATGACTTGGCCTAGGTGAATACGCCTTCTCTCACATACTGGGGCACACAAGGAGCAACTCAAATGGAGACAGTAGAACTACACTGATTTATGAAAGTTTGGTGTAACGGTGAAAGCAGAGATAAGTACAGGATGACCCCGGAAAACCACAGATAACCCATAGCCATTTTTGCCCTGCGAATGCCAGCAAGATATGCCACATATCAACCAAAAGCTCAAAGGCTTCACATGTCAAAAGTAGCTCAGGCTTTCCAATTAAGCTACTACCTAATCCAAGATTTTCAGAAAGGCTCAGCACCCACCAGCAGATCCAGATTTTCAAAAGAGCTCAGGTCGTTGCATGCACACTGGGTGATAAGCTCCTTTGAAAATCTAGCCTGAAGGGTCACTGCAGCAGCTGCTGGCAGCTGAGCTGATTTGCAAATCTAGGCTTTATTTAGAAGCTGGAATAATAGCGAAGTTATTTTTAGACTCCAGCCCCAGTTGTGGGGTCTAAGCAGAGCTGGTTTTTTTGGGAGGGGGGATTGGTTTTTTTCATCCCAATATATTTGGATCATTAAAAAAAAATATTGGCATCAATGAAAACTCCTACAGGATATATCTTGAAATGAAAAAAACAAAACAAAACAAAACCCGTGCTTTGCATTTAAAATAATTCTTCAATGTTGTGTCAAATTTTGTTTTGTGGATTGCCATGTTTTATATTTTTATTAATTGTATGCATTATTTTGTGATGCCATCTGTGGTGTAAAATGTATCACGGTTGCTCTTTTACAATACAAACAGGACCTGATTTGAGCTGGAAAACAAGAGATTTTTTTTTCCCAATCACTCCTAAGTAGATGCTGCCTTTAATTTTTCAAATAAAATAAGACAATATAATATTTCAGCTATTGTATTAATATGCACTACTGATACCGATTTGGCATGAAATAATGTAAGCATAATGACACGATATAAAAACGGAAAAAAACACCCCACCAAATAAAAAAGGAAACAACATTTTGGAATTCCAAAATGAAATTTCAGATTTTCCCGGGGAAAAAAAAGTCTGAAGCTGAAACAGAAGTTTTGTTTCACTGGAAAATGTTTGCTTTCATTCTGAACTGGAACAGAAACACATTTTCAAATGCCAGCATTTCACATGAAATGGAATTTGGGGTTTTCAACCACGGGCAAAACTCTATCACTGAGCAAGGAAACAGGCTTCAGCCTGCCTACCTGAGATGTGCATGAATATTTCAGGCCAATCCTGAAGCTGGTACAAATGGATGGCATGCTGCTTCAGCCAACACTAACACAGAGATTTACCCCAGCAAAGGAGCCGTCCTTTTATTTAAAAAAATAACACACAAAACTATACTTTCTGACTGATACGGCAGCGGGAGGCACTCGCTGTGTTCCCTGGAATCCCTCTGTAGGGCAGAGGTTTTTGATGTGTGGGCAGGTTGCTTCCAGCAAGGTATTAAAGGAAAATGCTCTAACTGGCCTCAACTTGACTGAACTCCTGTTTTCCACGTTTTTCTCTCTTTTCTCCTCATGGAGTCATTTGCCCAGTTTGTCTAGCTGGAAAGACTTACCTCTCCCATGGTAGCACTGCAAATGCAAAGCTCTTTCATTTTGTTTTCTAACCACATTAAAATAAATGCTCTTCATTCTTTAAAATAATTGGGAGTCTGTATTGCCTGACATCATGATGAGCATGGTGACCTTTCCCACTCAGCTGGGAAGAGCCCCTACACCACCAAGTATCATCAGGAAATGCACCGCTTTCTCCCTCCAGATCGCATGAAGGGGACATCACAGTCAGCCAATATCCCCCACAATGTGCTCCATAGAAGGGAATTGTCAACCAAGACAAAGCCAACAGGGTTGACTCCTATGTCATCCTCCACCTCATACCCTCTTGATACCTTATTCTTCCTGGAGTCACAGATTGAGGTGGTTGTGTTTCAGCAGATCAACAGGATGCATTGACTGTTTAGGGTGTCAGTAAACAAGAAAATATTATGAGAAGCCCATTTGCGTGGGTGATTGTTAGCTCCCTTACTCCAAACCCCCTTTCCCCTGGCCGTTTGCTTGTTTTCCCATTCTCATCCTGGTCCATGCAAATAAAACACACTAATGAAAAATATTTTCCATGTGGAAACGTGCTGAATCAACCCTAACCAGTATAGTCCACTACAAAGGCCAGACACTGGTCCCAGAAAGTCTTTTCTGTGTTTTCAGAAGCCAAATTCATACGGCCTGCCCTGGGAGCTGGTAAGAGGGGCAGAAGGGACACCAATATTGTCCCTGGAGTAAATGTGCTGAAGTGAAATAAATACCTAGCAACACAGCAAATACTCTGTATTTCCAGTCAAATCTTCCCAGTAACAAGTGTCCTGTGCCGGAGATCAAAAGGCCTGCCCTCTGACTAACATTTTCCATTTTGCTTTCAGCAATAAGGGTCCCTGAGATAACACCAAAAAAAAAAAAAAAGACACTCCCAATCCCTGAGTGCTAACTGCCAGGAAAGAGGTACATCCTCCCTCCCAACAGGCCACAATGCTGCATTTTGAGGACCAAGTTATGACACTATCATACGACACTGCTGAAGATAAGGTCTTAGCAAAGAGCCAGGCACAAAAATAATCAGAGTTATCATTGCTAGGGCTAACAAATATTTTCAAAGGCACATCATGCTTAAAGTAATCTCTAACTTTAGGCTAGCTTGAGACCAAATATCAATAAGCTACTACTGTGGCATCTGTTACCATAATAGCTGAGTTCCTCCCCAGGTCAGCGCACTAACCACCATCCTTCCTCTCCTATGGCAGAGATCCTTTTTGCTATATGTGCTCACTGCAGGGTTTTTACATTCTCCTCTGAAACATCAGATTCTGGCTGCTGTCTGAGGCAGGCCATTGCATAAGATGGAGCTTGGGTTCAATGTGCTCTGGCAATTCCTATGTAGCTGTGGGGCCAAGGAAACTCAGGTTTCACCTGCTGGCTGTGTTACGTAAGGCACAGAGATGCGCAAGCCGGGCTGTGCAAGTGGTTGTGAATTTAGCCCTAGTGATAGGTGCTGGATTGGCAGTGTGGAAGGCTGGGATCCTCTGTTTCGCCATTGTCACACCCATACATTCTTGCTTACTGGGGTCAGCCAGCGTTTTGCTCGATAAGGGACAGGATCTGACTCCCACAGATGAGGGTCAAAACCCTTAGTACTCAGGCAGCAGTTCAGGACTGAACGTGGAAGACCAAGCAGTCCATCGACGGCGGGAGAAGAATAGTTTCTTTGGGGCATGTGTTTAACTGTGTCCCTCCAAGGATAGGTACTAAAGACCTCTCTCCTTTGTGATGCCCACCCCTGTGCACAAGGTGCCTTGCATGCACCCTCCGCACTGGCATGACTATCACATGATAAGCAGCGAGTGGTTACTATGGCACAAGGGCAATAAATTCACAAACTACCAGCCTTTGGAGTGCATCAGCACTGGTGACATTTCTGCCTCGGCTCCTCTTACCCAGTAACAGAGGCTTTTCAGTTGCTTCGATGTCCCAATGCTGATGTCTCTTTTTCAGTGCTGCATAGGCCAGGCTAAAAATACCCTTGTGCCTTCTTTTCCAAAACACATCACTGTTCCTCTCCTTGTCGTCCCAGATGTGAGTGTCCCTGGGGAACTCTGTGAATCAGATTTTCCTTCAAAAAAGCAGCTCTCGCAGGCACCGCCCCCCTCCCCCACTTGCTTCCCTTTGTGCTCTGCTGAATCCAGTGCGTATGCTCTCTTGCCCCTGATCATCCCCAGGGTGCTGGCTATTTTCCACTGTACGGTACTGGGAAACAGACTAAAAAAAGAAAACAATTAACCAGCTTTGGCTGGCTGCCAGGTGATGTGCTTTGGGAAGACAGCTGGGGGCTGATTCTGCCCCTCTTTAAAATCAGCTGGTGACTTCCCAAGGGCTATAACAGAAACAGTATCAGGGCATTTCTTTAGGGAGACGGCTCACATTTGTAGTATAAGGACTCTTTTTACACTGAGAGCGAGCGACACCAGATCTTGGTTACTGTGCAGTCCAGAACATGCAGGGGAGACTGACCCATTAATACCATTTTCTATAGCAGTTGCAGCCCCGCTTATTATTTTTAATGGAAGCCAAGTTGAGTCTAAAATGAAACAGAGGTGGCTGTTAAACTGGTCTGGCCATTAGAGAGCTAAAATAGATTGCCAGCCCTGCCACCAACTCTCCATCCATCTTCAGACAAGTCACCTTCACTTCTCTCAGCCTCCACTAATCTCTCAGTAAAATGGAGATAACAATGTGCTTTCCCTCCCAGTCTTACCTAATTAAACTGGAAAGTCTTTGGGGCAGGAACTGTTTCTTACTAACAGTGGGTACAAGTAGTGACCCAGCATGGTTGGAGAGGGATTTCAACTCAGTTATGGAAGTGCTGTCACAATACAAATAGCAGCCCCACTGAAGATGTGCTTAAAAGTTGGTCTGGTCTCCTGCCACGTCAGCTCTGGGCATATTCAACCTTGGGACATTATCGGCTAGGAATCTTGACAATTTTAGTTGCCTGCCACGCATTTGTGCCCAGCATGGCATTATGCCCACCTCCATGCCCTGCGAGAGGCTCGATGCAGCCTGTGGTAGAATGGGGCGGCTTGCAGAGCAGCACAAGTGCCAGTCCTTCTGCTGGGCCGGGAGCACTGGCATATTGGTATCCCCACCTTGTCACTTGCATACCAGAAAGATAATCCTTCCATGCAAGAGTGAGAAGGGAACGAAAGGACTCTGAAGTCCCCCTCAGGCTGCCAACAAGGCAGGTTGTATTACAGCTGACAGATATGAAACCCACTAAAATGACGGGGGATGTCAAAGTATGGGACAGAAAAGCCCTGCTTGTAAGAACACTCTGTTAAGCAGGCAGGATCATGGCACTGGAGGGAAAGCTGAATAGCAAAGGGAACTTGGACTTTGATTCAGTAAAAAAACCTAAGCTTGTGCCTAACTTTAGTGGCAATGTTGGCTTAAGATCGACATCATGATGCTTCTTTTGGCTCAAATGGGACTATTCACATAAAGCCAGGTCTGTTCTTCAGTCCCTTCCTTCACTGGGCTCTCAATAGGCAGCAACTCCAAACCTATGTGGTCCTAATAGTCTAGTACCAGCAAGATACTCATTTATATGGGCAAAGACAAACAAGAACCCAGAGATCTTGCATGTGTGGTGTGAAAAACCCAGATTTTCAGCAAGCTAGCAGATCTGTGGTCATCTGTGCCCTCCTTTGAGTTTGTCACTGCATGTAAGTTGATCAGTATTGGGCCGGGGATCCTAATTTAAAACTGACCTTGGACTTGAGGCACATACCTGAACTCTGTATGTTTCCTTTTCAGTTTTCTTGGCTGCAGATTTATCCTCCCCTGGGTACCATTATCATGCCTGTTTCAGTTTATCTGCTGTTTTATTAGTTGAGTCACTCCTTTTCATTCTGATAAGTGTTTGTTTATAGCAGCTAGCAGCAGCCAGGACTCCTGGATTTTCATCTTGCCTCTGCTATTGACTTTTCATTCACCCTGGGGTAAGGCACTGAACTCCCTAGGCCTGATCTCTACTTCCATTGGGCCCTTTGACACTTTCCCTGGCAATGGTAAGGGGCCTACAGGCAGATGTAATGTATGTTTGTGCTCACTTGGGCTAGGGGCAGAAACTACATATAAGCTGGTATAAGTGATCGGAAACCAGTTCAAATCTGTAACGCAACAGAAGTTCAGTGCGCATAAACCACTTTCAAAATGGCCAAAACCAGTTTAAGATAAACCTGGATTCATACAGTATCAGACTTAACTGATTTTGATTAAATCAGGTTATTGAACTTCTGTCCTAAATCCCCTCCAGTTTCAAGTTACACCACAGTCCCCCAGCATGTTTTGTACCTCCCCTGCGCACTCCTCTTGCAGGGTAGGTGGGGTAGCTTTGGCCCAAGCTGCCTGCTCCGGCAGAACAGGGCGGTGTGCTCTAGAGCCCTCCCCTCCCCCCCAACAGTGCCTGCAGGGCTGGGCTGTACTTCTGGAATCAAAAGTGAATGTCTGTTCACTTTCTTATCAGTTCAATCTGCGCAGCTTAGACTAACCTATGAAAATTGAGTCAGTTCAGCCTCAGGCTTTTTTGATTGTCTGCACTTACCCTTGAAGGCCCTCTCCACTGCCAAGGCAATGCAGAGTCTTGTGCCTGAGGAAGCTCATGAGGCCAGTTTCTTCCCTCATGGCAGCAGGGAGGGTACTCTCCAAGTTCGCAATCTGATCTACCCTGACAGTGTTGCTGAGTGACTTGTAAATATGGAGTCATAATCAGGGCATAATCGGGGACTATGGAAAATAGATTGGTGTTGTTCAGTGGAGTTTCCATATCCCATCCTTCAGAAATACCAGCCTGGTGCTCACATCCTCAATCAGCAATTCCCTCTCTGCAGGGAGTCATAGATTTATATCCCCACCTGATACCAGCCTGTGCTAGGAGATATATGACCTCAGCAGCCTGTCTCATACCTAAAGAGTGACCCCGTCACAGCTTATAGAGTTGCACTCTTGTAAAACTAGTGAAAAGGGGACGGCAAATCCAGCCTATGCTGGATGGAGTCATTCTGCATCGTCTGTGTAGGCAGGGGGGTTTCTGTGATGCTGCAGCTGTGTGAGGACAAACTAGCATTAAAGGTCTGTTCTTGTTCTCACAGCCTGTCCCTTCTCCCTTCACCTCTGTCCTTCTTGAAGTGTTCTCTCCTCCTCTCCTTTTCTTTCTCATTCCTTCATTTCTCATCCTTCCTTGCCCCCTCCCCTTTCCCATATTGGACTCCCTTTCTCCCCTCCGCCATTTTCCTGCCTTCGGTTTGCTTTTCCTCCTGGCAGATCTGCCACTCAAAATACAAGGAAGATTTTTAATCTTAATATTAAGTCATATTTCAGCATCAGGTTCCTCACAGAGGAGCCTGGAGGGGAAGGAAGGACCTTGGTAACATCACAACAAAATAGCAAAATAAATAGAATGGAATAGCAAAGCTGAGCAATTGTCGATTGATATAACAAGATCAGAAAGGATCAGAGAGGAGTGTGCGTGTGTCTATGTACCAGGTGTTCATGCCTAAGTGTGTGCTGCATATTTGTGTGTACACAATATGCCTTTGTGTGCATCATGGGTATGTGTGTAAATAGTGCACGCATTATATGTGTATGCGATGCATGCACAGTATGTGTTATGGGTACTTGTGTATTATGTGTGCATTGTGTGTGTACAATATGTGTCTACAGCATACATGTTTGTGTGTAACCAAGCATAAATGTGTTGGAGAATCCTAATTTTCATAATGTATCCTTTGCAGTCCTCCTGATCACAGACCTTGAAAAAGTGTAAGAGCCAACAAGAGTACACTATGAATAAATTAATCCACAAATATTATTTACCAGGGACTTTAAAGGTTTGCCTAAGGTGCAGAAAGACTTTTGCATGATCTTAGTATTACAGAAGCAATAGAAGCAGGCAGGTTATGGGACTCTTCAGTGCACATGTCCTCAATGCACATGAACAATAACTGTCAGCAGAACACTTCACAAAGGGGTGGCATGTAAGGCTACAAGATTTTAGAGACTTAAAGAGTGTAATCAATGTTAATTTTAAAGTATCACTTATCTTCTTACAGCCTGCCTGACGGATACCAAAAACAAGCCATTAGTACTAATCTGCAAAGCTTATTTGAAAACAGCTGAAGATAATATTCAGTTCATACGGGCTCCTGGCCAAGGGTCTTCAGCTGTTTAAAATAGCTGACAGACAACTTTTCTGTGTCATCTATGTTTGGCACTGGGGATTATCAAGATGCTGAGATCCTCATGGCAGAAAAGGAACATATTCTGTGCATGTGTGTATGCACACATGTGTCAAAGTTAAGCACTGTGCCCCTCTCCACTTCCCAGCTCAAGCTGTTTTCCAATGTCTCCCCTGCTGTATTTGCCTTAAAAAGAACTTAGTGAAGATAGTGGCCTACAGGATGCCAAGGCATGTTGTAACATTTAAGAGGGAGCAAATGCTACCATGGCTGCAAACTTTGTTTTGCCAATATTGATTTCAGATAACGCCAGGGCCCAGTCACCCTCTTTTCAGCAAAATGCTACCCGATCGCATGTTTGACAGCATTCCCCGGGTGGCTCCAATTCTTTCCAGATCAAAGTTCTAGCTGTTCATGGCATAAGGCAACTTGACACCCTGGCACAGCTCCAGCTGGCGTGAGGCTGCTGCGGGGCTGGTGCTCTTGGAGAAGGGACACTTTGGTGTCAGCACCTGTCCCAAAGCGCTCTGTTACCAGAGAGGTGGAAAAATGCATGGTTGCTTCACCAGCACACTTCCTTAACCACAGTCTCCTACTTAACACCTGCTTCATCTTGCAATGTGGTTTATTATTAGCTGTTATTCTCCACAGGGCTCTGCTTAATCAGGCCAGTGGCCAGGAATGACATGGCTGGATATCCAGAGACTGGGGTGGAGGAGATCCAGACGGAGAAGTGACTGAAAGTCTGGTAGCGCTCAGGTGTGTTGTGAAGGCTTTTGATCCGTGGGCCTAAGGGGATACTGGGTAACCAGCTACGGGGGATGTCTCCGGGCACTAACTACACTACTAATGACTTCTTGGCTGCTACCAGCATGAGTTGTGAAAGGCCTGGTGGAGGAGGGCAGTCTTGTGGTTAAGGCAGTGGGATTTCTTGGGCAGGGGCTTTTTGCATTGTGGATGTACAGCCTCTAGCACAGTGACTCCTTCCAGATGCTACCACAACACAGAGAACAGAGAACAGTACTGGAGAGGGACTCAGTCCTGACTCTGCCCATGTGCTTCCTCTAGGTCCTTGGATGAGATTCTGAAATCCCTTTGAGCCTCAGATCTTGGAAACAATGCGAGCTGCTACGGATAGAGTCATGTGAAGCCGTGGCTTTTCAGAGAAGTGCCTAAAGACTCAAGTACCTTCGAACAGAAGAGGCCAGAGCTTGCCTCCTGTGTTTATGCTGCTTCCAGGTTTTTATCATAGCTCCAGGAAACACCTTTCCTGAGCATCTAGAGCACCAGAAAATGCCAAGTGGCTAAGCCTAGGTGTGTTGTTCCTTATGCCCTTTGCCTAACCACCTCCAGGCTCCCCACTATCTCGCCCTGCATTCCCCAGGCACTTCATAAACCACTCCAGCTTCCATTATGGCATTCTTAGGGGCTCTTCTGGTCTTTATCAGGGCTACACATGATAGTAACTTTCCTGTCTGATAATGCTCAGCTCACTGTGCTCCTAAAGTATCACAAACCCTCCAACGCATTCCTGTGGTAGGATGTAAAATTCCTGCCATTTGGATCCTGACCTGTGTCCTATCTGCCTGTCTCTTTCCTTAGGTGCAGTTCACTTTGCTCTGAGCGCTCAACTTCTACAGCTTGTGATTTTCCTTTGAGTTCCCTCTCCTGCAGCACACAAAACCAATTCCAAGGTGATTTGGATCTAAACCCAGGGTGTGAAAAGACACAAAGACTCCCTCTTGGTTTGCTGCCCACCAGCACAGACTGGTGCACTGCAGTCCAGGAAACAGAGTCTCCAGCTCTTACTGGAGAATTTTAACGCTCAGCGTTTTCAGAGCTCTGGTTTATGTTACACCCCTGAAATGGTCCATTTACATAAGGCCTCTGACTCCACTAGCAGTTAGCAACACAGTCAAGTCTTCTGCTGGCATCAGCCATGCAAGGTTTGTAACCTAACTCCTTGATGGTTAGGGGGAGCTTCTCCTGAAACACAGCCAGGATTTGCTCGTGCACTTTCAATTAAACTTAGTGGAATGAAGTAAGCTCTAACACTCACTATAAACTTGTAGGCCTGGTGCTTTGCTGATGCATTACAGCTAAGAGGCACCTGGGCAGCCTCTCAGCTGTAACACTGTCAATCTGGAGCTGCACTACTGACCTACCTGTAGAGTTCCTCTAGGTTTGTGCCTGGGTCACATTGCCCCTGCCCTGAGGATCTTATGCTAGGAGTCAGTTCATGAGAAGTAGTAGGGCATGCAGCTTCCACTGTTTTTCAAGGGAGGTAGGAGCCTCAGTACCTTTACAGACCTGTTAAGTTAAACCAGAACCTAAGCACTTCACAGTGGGAAGGGATGGGGAAGCAGAGCAAGAACGCTGGGAGGGGCATGGTGGAAATACCCAGAGAGGAATGTTAGAGGGGAAGTTAAAAATAAATGGACAGTCCAGATTAATCCCTGGGGTAACTCGCTTGATCTCCCTGGAGTTATACTCAGGATGCATTAGTTTCATTATCTCCAACTAAGAACCTTTATGATCTTCCTACATAGCACTACCCTTCTTTTCTTGGAGCTTAGCATTTTTTATTAAAGAAGCCTCTTACACATTATACAACTACTGCATTCTGGGCACTGGGATTGTATTTTGGTTATAGCAATCTATAGTTATAACTATACAACCAATGGGTTATTCCTATGTGTAATCTTTGGCACTGGAAACCCATAAAACTCTATGGCAAATATTGAGTTTAAAGGACAGTACTATCTTTCCAGGAACCAGCTGTTTAAATAAGGAGGGAAGAAAGGGGAAGAGAGAGATAAAAATCTTTTTGTGATTGCTTTTTCTTCAGTCTTTGGGTCTCCAGTGAAGAAAATCAGTTCAGGCTCAGAGCTCTATTTTTGGAGATGAACATAATTATTAATGCAAATCAAAGTGCAGCTATATCAGCGTAAGTTATTTATTTCTTGCTTATGATACTAGAAGAGCAATCAAACCCTAGAGGTAGCTTCAAAGCCAACACACAATTAAATTTGGCCAGCAGTGAGGTCTTTTCCTCTGTCCATGGTGAGAATCCCCTTGGTTGCCTCATTTGAATTTAGACTACACAAGGCACTAGCTCCCTTTTGCACAGTGGCCTTTGGACCTGTTGTCACCAGGTCCCTGATTCTATTCGTTTTATTGTCCATGCAGACACAGAGGCAGTGCCTTAGCTGGTGCATTAACAGACACCTGAGCAGCCTGGCACAAATCTACTGAACCCAGTAGAGGTCTGACAACTTACGCTCACTGCAGAGCTGGACCCACGTGACTGCATCTGCACTGCAGAACTGTCCCCGCGTGACACCCGTACTCCAAGACACAGCTAGTCCACCAAGCACAATTAGATGGGTTTGCACAAGTGATGATGTGGAGACATGGTGAGGGAGGGGTTGACTTGCAGGGTGCTCAGCACTGCTTTCAGTGGCAGTCAAGAGTGCTCAGCCTTTCAGAAGGTGGAACTCAAGCCCAAGAGCAGACAACAGGGGACCCCTTTGTCAAAGTAAAGTACTTACATATAGTCTCCACGAGCTATTCCCAAGCACTTGAGATGTGTATCAGAAACTTTCACTCTAGTGAGCATTTATGTTTTGTCCAAGTAGGTCAGTCTCACACTTGGGTCATCGACAGTGCGTCTACATGAGATGTTAATGGCACAGTAGACTAATTCTACTGCACATTAGCATGGCTGGCAAAAACCATGCTAATGCGCTAACATGCAGTGGAATTAATCTACTGCACATTAGCTCAACATAAAAGCCATTTGTCTGTGCTAATGCGCAGTAGTGCTGATCACAGCACATGAAGTTTGTACCTGTAATTACAGCTACTACCCTAATGCGCTGTAATTACTGTGCATTAATGAACATGCAGACATGCCCAGGGAATTTCAAACCTGTGATCTTCAGCAGTAGACTCATGTGGTGCTACCACCTCAGTTAAAGGACCAGCTCCACTAAATTGCAACAGTAGTAGATTTTTTTCCTTTTATCCTCCTACATCAAGGGTCAGCAATGTTTTTGGGGAGAGTACTGACAACACCTGTGACCTCGACTTGTGAGATGTTGGCATGCCCAGGGCGGATGGTGGGGAAGCCACAAGGTGCCCAATCCTTGTCAAGGCAGCCCTGCCTGGAGGCACACGTGCCGAGCAAAATGTCTTCGAGTGCCACACTCCGGCACCCATGTTGGAAGTTGACTACTTCTGTCCTACATAGACCACCTGCCAGACCAGGACAAAGACAACCCTCCCAATGTAGCTTATAGGAGCAAGAAAAGTTGATCCAGAGCTAGCATTTTCTATACGTGTATACTCTGCTTCAGTAAATAATTTTGGTCTAAGCAGTTTGACGACCTTTGGCTAAGCATTTCCCAAATGCTGGTGGGAACATCTCAGAGGATAAAGTCCTATACCGGTGAAGAAGAAAGGAGAGGAGGACAGTTAAACAGCACAACAGGGAAACCAACTGGAACTTCACACATCATTTTGTTACATATATTTTTTATTCTCTTAGTTTATTCTCATTTTCCTTAATTTGTTCTAATCCCGTAATACCTTTGATATAGAGCCAGTAATAATAATACCTCCATATCACTTTCTGTTAGTGACTCTGGCATGCTGTCCACAGGGTAGGATGGGGGTTGTGTTTGGCATGAAGTTGGCTAAACCAATCCTATACTTCAGTGGGGATGGGGTCGGCTCTGGCAGCCTTGAAGTGCTGTATGCTTGCACATATTTAAAGAGTTAACTAATAGCTGAAAGAGAGAGACTGCTCAAGAATATAAAGCATTATTCTCAAGTTTTGTAGGAGTCATAGAAATAGTCGTTCTTATATAGTGCGCTGCAAGGTTTCCGGCAAGTGGGCCTTTAAGGGAAAGGGATCTAGCTAAATGTGCTTTGCTGCAAGTATTACATGGGAGGCAGCCTGGAGAACAGACAGCCCTGGTTGCAGAGGCTTTCTGCGACTCCAAAAATCTGCTGGCAAATGGATGCTAATGTGCAGCCACAATGCAACCCAGTTAACATCTGTTATGGAGCCACTACTCTAGGAGTAGGAAGCTGCAAGCAAGGCATAGGGAGAGTTTCCTGGAGCTCTGGAAAGGTCAGCAGTCCATCTGTCCGGGCAGCTAACAGGAATAGGGCTACAAAGCAAACCAGCAAGGTTGTTGGGTGATGACACCCCCAGTGAATTATGACCCACAGCAGTTATGTGTCAACAGGAGGAAATAAAACGCGGTAACATGAGGCGGAGGTCGGACATTGTGCTCTTTACGACGGAGAGAGATTATTTACACATAATACAAACATGAGTAGTATGAAAAGGAGAGGGCTATTAATGGCTTGATGATTCTGTGCGTCTCTGCGGCAGCAGACCCTGTACCAAGATTCCCACCGTGACTTGGATCCTCAGCCCAGAGACATGTGTCCAGCCTAGTGATAATCAGGGTTTATTTTGGATGAGTATGGCAAAGACCTAGCAAGAAAAGTGTTAACTTTGGCCAAATTTCTTCAATCCCATCTCACACAAATACTCGAGGGCCAACCCATACAAGCCCCTGCTCTGTAGCTGAGAAGCTTTTTAATTAACACACTGGCCTGAGACTGGCTTTGTGTTGACTCTGCCACCACCTTGCTGTGTGACCTCGGGCAAATCACTTCATCTCAGAGTCTCAGGTCACTGTCTATTTAAAAAGAACAGCAACAAATGCAGGGGTAACGATACTTATTTTGGCTCATCTGTTTAGATTTTAGGTCCTTCCAAACTGGGAATGAAACCCTAATCTCAGGTGGGGGCCTCTGGGATAACATGACTCATTATTATTATCATCATAGCCTACCCCTCTGAGAGGGAGCCAGAGGATAACCTTACCCACAAATTAAATACAGTACAGACACTTATAAAGCAAAAATACACTGTGCCTGCACTCTGTCTGCTTTCTCTGAGAGGGGAATGGGTGTATCCCCACTGGCACTGCCAATGGAAAAAATCCACTAATACCAACAAGGAAAGGCGGGTTTTCTTGTGTCTCTGACAGACAGAACAAATGAGGCTCTTCCTAAAAGTGAAAACATACAGAGATAATGTCTATAATACAGTACAGTAGAAGAGTGATCAGCAAAGCACTAGCATGGAAAGGAACTATAGAAAACCTAGGGTTAGAAAGATAGCAATTGATTCAGGACCATTTTTCACGAGACATTGCTTGTGTTGCACAATACGGTCTACAAAGTTGTTCAGACGGTACTTCCTGGCTTGGGGCTGGAGAAAGGATTGGGTTATCAGCCAATTCTGGGAGGGTTTCATAATGCTTTCTTTTATGTAGTGATAGGCTCAAACCATCACCCCAAGCCAGATACCTCAGGGAGACTGGAGAAATTGTAATTTAAATATTACAGCTTGGGCTGATTCTGTCTTTGGGTGTGTTTGAATGTTTCTTCTGTTCTCTTTGTTACTAATTGTGTATAAGATCTGTGAAGGCAGCTCTGTCTTGACCCCATCATCCTATCCCCTCACAACCCATGTATTAATAATCCATGCTATTTTTCACCCTGCATCCATCACCATGGCATCATAGCACTTCAGACAGCTACCATCAGACCACTGCTATTTTCTTTGCATGGTAAATATCTCTCAAGATCCATTTCCCATACACAATGCTGCCTTTTGGCTCTGGGGAACCATTTAAAATATCTTCTAAGACATGCCACATTATCTCATAATTATTCTTTGTTTGGGCTTACTTCTGTCTGTCTCTGTCTTACTTTAATCATCAGACCATTAATATGTGGCACATGATAGCTGTTAAACAAGGCGCAGCAACATTATTAAACTCTTTAAGAAGTTAAATATACCATTCCCAATAGAAGCTGTGAAGGGAACTCAGGCAAGCCTGATTTAATTAGCCGCATTGGCATTCGGCCAAGGTAGAGAGGGCAACCTCCTCACTTTCACTGAATGTGCCAAAAACCTTGAACAGCCATAAGTGGTCAACACCTGGCTTTTACTCCTCTGCCAAAACCTCGGCACCTCCAGCAAGCCAGCGACCCATAACACTGGACTTATGCTGATGCAAGCAACTCGACATCTCCTAATCCTGCAAAGTGCTCACCCAACCTAGTCATGAGCAGCAGCCGATGTTCAGATTTCTCCGCCAAACCACCCGTAAGTCATGACAGTATATAAGTCTATATCAGTATATGAATCTATTTCATTCTGTTAAATCTTAAAGGTGTCTCAAGCATATCCAATTATTAGTTTATATCTTTTCTGATACACAAGTTTTCCTTTACAATTCTGCTCTCCCCCAAACCTCCCTGGAAGCTATTCTGAGCTAGCATTTCTATGTCAGCTGCAATGTACTCGACCAGATGTTGGCTCTGACATCACTGAAGTCTGACATCATTGGAGTTCGGTAGATTTCGGACCGCTATAGGCATACTGATAAGACATTTCATGCTCTCAAATGTCAAATGATCAGGCACTCCCAGAGAGAACCAAACTCATTCATCACATCAAAATGAATTGGGTGTGCAGTGCAACGTGGCCCAGCATTAGAGTTAATGGAGCCAGTGACATTTCGGGTGACTGCTTGGCTTCCCTATCACTCCTATTAAAGGTCAAGCTGAAAAAAAGGACAGGCAGGCAGGGGAACCAGAGACACATATTTCCTAGACTTGAGCTTAGAAACCTGGTAAGAGGCCAAGAATTTCAATCCCAGGCTTGAGCTGCAGGAAGGAACACACAAGATTTGGGACTCTCTGCAAACGCTCTGGCACAATGTTTTTAAATCACTGTAATTCAACTGATCAAGGCAGCTAGCATGTAAGTTGTCTACTGTTGCTCCCTATCCCTTAGACATCTGTCTCCTTGTCTGTAGGGACATTGTGAGTTTCTTGGAGCAGGGATGAAATATTCTGTAAATAACTCACATAGCAGTAAGAATATTGTGCAAGGACTGAGCCTTAGATTACCATATATAGACCATACCTACACTGTATGATGCCTACAACAAATATACGTGCCTAGTCTAAAGCCCAAGGAAATCAATAAAGTTGTCTCCTTTGCTTTTGCCCTGAGACACCACAGTTCACATGGACTTGACTGTGTTAAAGGCTCCAGATAAGTCATTATTGTCCTCTTCACCTTTCACTGAGATTTCCTTGAACGAAAACCCTGAGTCCAAACGCCCCCTGATTTTTCACAGAGGCAAGGAGAGAGGGACTCCAATCTGTAAGAATTCAAACAGTTCCTCCTTCCAAGGTGAACCAACCCCATATCTGTGCTACTCCCAACTTCAGGGGCCTGCGATCTGAGTGTGCTGGCTTGAGCCCCATCTCTCATTTGAATGCAGATTGCTTATTTGATATAAAAATCAATTTGCAGAAGTTTTTATAGAAAGCACGGCAGTTGCTCTGGGTTAGAATAACACTGCCTGCCTGCAGCAGTGAAGGGGGATTCAACGCCGCACAATGTGCTGAGTCAGGATAAGGATGGAGTTACAAAAAATGCCCCAAGCTCTAAGAGGCCAGTTGGGGAAAACTGTACAAATGCACGGGCAAAGGAAAGAATCAGTTTTTCCAGTTTAGCAACATGGGGAGTACGAGATGTTTTGCAGATCAACTGCAGTGAGGATTTAGGTCTTTGTTGTCCGCTGGATAGAACACACCAGTGGATTTGAGTCCATGTTCTATATTTGATGACCCTAAACTTTCAAACCCAAATATAGATCCAGCTCCATACTTTGAAGGTAGCCCCGATCTAATGGACCAAGCCACCACTCCCCTAGCCCGGTGTTTGAATGCTGGAAATCTTAAGCTTTCAATAAAATCTCGAGCTCTCAGAGGGGCTACATAGTACCTGGATTCACAGGATCTGGTATCTTGCATTTTTAAAGGCTGGTGAATCATTTGATTGAAGTAACTTGTGGAAACTAGACATGCTTGGAACTGAACTCGGTTTGGTCTGAGAATGGCGAATGACCTCCCCAGGAATGAAACAGCATCCCAAGCTTTGCTGCCTTCCCCTCCAAAGCCAAGGCCCTTTTCCCTGACCTCGTCTTCTTCAACAGAAATACGTGCTTATTAAAAACAATGATAAGTGTCATGAAGAAGACAAAGGCACCCTACCAAAACAAGAATCTCCGCCGTACACACTTCGCCCTAGGCAGGGACTGAGATAACAAGCACTGGGGGGCACCGGTGTTGGCCACATCACCTGTTGTGCTGCTGTCTGGCTCTCAGGTACACTGACAACACGTGATGTGTAAGAACCCATGTAGAACAGAACAGAATTCAATTGCACAAGAGACGGTAGCTGATTTTGAGAGTAAAAACTGAATGAGCAGAATCCTCTGACGCTCCTGGTAAGGCCGACGGAAGTAACTCACTCAACAGTGAACTGCTTCTAACTCTCTGATGCATGAATCAAAGCCAGATCACCAGGTAAAAAAACAGTATCTCAGGGCGAGGCAAGTGCAAGGTAACAATCCCTATAGGAACATGCAGAAGGTAGGTAGATAGAGCTGCACCTCATAGCCTTTGGTGAGGGTGTTTTCATCTCCATTATGTAAAGTGACTCTCGATCCTCCTCAAGACAGGAGGGAGAGATTGTTAAGAGAGATGCAGGCCCTGTAGGTCTTGTGTGCTGCTTAGGCATATTAATTATGAGGACTATAGCAACAATGACAGGGACCATTTAATTGAGTCATAAATTTTAAGGCCAGATGAGACCATTATATCTTCTTGTCTGACCTCTTGCATATCACAGCCCATGAAACGTAATCCACTTACTTTGGCCTCCAGCTCAATAAAGGAGCAGGCCTCCATTGTGTTAGGTGTCGTATAGATAGAATAAAATAATAGGGCCTTCCCCAATAAGAAAGGGCATGTGGGGAGGAGGAAAAAGGAACAGAGAGTGAATGTAAGGTGACAGTGCTGTCAGTGCTGGCAATATGATGGGAACCATAGGCCGTCTGTCTGGTCTGAGATCTGCAGCTCATCGAAAGAGCAGTAAGAGGTTAAGTGGGCTAAGATAAAGGGGTCAGTGAAACTGAGATGCATTATCAAGAAAATGCTGGGAAGCTCATAGACCACGAGACAGAGCGTGTTACCTAGCATGAGATATGTCATGTCAGGCTGCAAGTTAACAGGGGACATGAATGACAGCCGACCTGCTAGCAACAGCGCCCCCAGTTCCATTATCAGCCAGCTGCAATGATGTAAGTGAATGCACTTAAAGAAATTACATGAGGCACTGACACACACACACATACACACACACACAGTCTCTCAGCAAGGCAGTGACAGCTTAGGGCATTTTTCATTTGTATTGCAGTAGAGACAACAAAAATCTGTGCTAGGCTACGCATATGGATATAGTAAGATAGTTTCATAGTTTCATAGTTGGTCGGGTTGGAAGGAACCTGATCAGATCATCAACTCCAACCCCCTGCCATGGCAGGAAAGAGTAGTGGGGTCAAACAACCCCAGCAA
>NW_017728932.1:8742786-8759793 GCF_001723895.1 Crocodylus porosus | reverse complement strand
GGAGACATTCCCGGATGCTTTTGGTGAGCCATGTGGGCTTTTGTGCCCTCCTGCCCCCTTTGATCCATAATAGTAAGAGAGTGAACCTCTCCTAAAGATTTAAAAACCCCAACAGACAGGCATGACAACCAAGAAAGGGAATATTATCCCTTTCTGACACATAGAGCCCTGAGACAGTGAAGGCAAATGGTTTGCCCAGTGGAGCAATGAAAGTACAGGGTCTGAACTCCCATCCTAGTCTACTGCTTTAACATAAAACCATCTTCTTTATCACCTACGACTAGTCACATTTTGCACTTACGTGACCACAACGTAACTGGCCTAGTGAGAGATCTCTATGAAGCAACAAAATTCAGTGCTTCTGAACTTGAGAAATATTAGTGGAGTTCCTAAGAGGGTCAATTTGCTCTCTCCTAGCTGGCATGGGAAGAGACATATGGGAAATTAATCCTGTGAGCCAAACACACTGTGACTATCATCTGTAGCCATCTCTGAGCTGAACGTTATAGTTTAAGCAGGGGTGAAAAGTGATCTCCAGAATTACGCTAATCCCTCAAGTCACAAAAATGCTGGGCAACATCCCGGCTCCTCCATCTTAGCCAAATAGTGTCATTAATGGGATTTGGATATATGAGGGGCAGATATAACAGATGAGTGAATTCACCCTTTATCTAATCCACAGAGCAACCACACTGATTTAAGATGGAAAAGGACCCAAGAAGGGAGTAAAAATCTTGGCAGCTGGGAGGGGAGCGTAAGCCTGCCTTGAACTGGATGAAATTGTCTCAAGCACAAGCAGCCGTTGCAGAATAATGTCCTGTGACCATATGCTCCAAAAGGAGCACCTTGCAAGCTGCACCAAAGCAGGTTCAAAGCAGGGGGGACTGTCATTGTGCCTAGATGTGGCTTTCTGAAAAACCACCAAAAAGGCAACAACTGGCTTCTAACGGGATATAAGTCAAGGGATATGTAGAGGCAACTTTTCCTGTGTTCTCCAGGGCTTCTATTCCCTCACCTCACCATTGCCCTCTTCACTGTCCTTAACTCCAACGCAGCTTGCAGAGAATCGTGCACACATTTACTGTGGATGAAAAAGTCAGAGGGACCCTGAGGGAGAAAGACACGGCAATTAAGACCTGAAAACTGTACTTGTCAGAGCTCTGTTTGCTGGACGCATCAGATATGGAGGCCCTGAGAGGGCAGGCTGCACCATGGAAAGAGGCTGAGGAGTGTAGATATAACATAACTCTACCCTTAAGCGCATACAGTTGTTATGACTTCATTGTGTTTTACGAACCCCCCAAAAACTCTTTGAATACCTGATGTTTGCTCCATTGATCTGATACAACTCCCTCTAGGCCTGTAAGTCTGGCAAACTCTCTGGCTTAGTTCTCATATTATCTTCCTTTTAATTTGGATTTGAGAGCAGAGCAGAGTATTTTTTGTCATATTTTGGAAATACTCATAAACTCGTCCAGAGCTGTGGTTTTCTGTACAGAGGACAAGGGAAGGACAGCTGCCAGAGGTCTCATCTTGGCTTCGACACTGACTTACTGTGTGAACGGGTGAGTCACCTAACCCCGTTCTACCTCTCTTGCCTCATATGGGCTATAGGGATAATGATGCTTCCCTAAGTCACATTGGTGTTGTGAGGCTCCACTCAGTACTTTCACTTGCTCAGCTCCTGAGGCCCCAAAATTTACATGGATTGCTGGCCCATTACACAGGTATTTAATAGCACTGAGCAAAGTTGCCCATGTTGGCCATAGGTTTTCAGGCCAGAAGGGACAGCATCTAGGTTGACTTCCTGCACAGCAGAGCACATCACCAGATAACTCCTGCACTGAGCCTACAGTACATTTTTCAGGAGACCTACTCTTGACTTAAACACTTCAAGGGCTGAAGTCAAAGGCTGGCAGTTGAGAGGCTGAGCGAGTTAGCTGTGCTAGTCTGAAGTCATGAAGAAGCCACCGGCAGGGTGGCACCTTTAAGGCTAACTGGTTCAAAGAGGCATGAGCTTCCTTAGGTGACAACTTAAGATGCTCTCAATGGACTTGCAGAAAGGCAGGACTGTAAACAGAAGGGAATTTAAATGCAAAGGATAGTGGGAGGGGGCACTGCAGAGAAAGGCAAGGTAGGTTGAACAAGTCAGTAGGGAAAAACGAAGTAGTTAACTCATGAGAAAATAGGGGTTCTTGTTCTGGCAGGATGTTCAGGGGTTAACTGCACACACTGTTAAACCAACCGGCTTGGCTTCCAGCTCTCAGATCTCCCTATGCTTTTGTCAGCTCCACTGGAGAGCTGTTAATGATCAGAAACCACTTCCCCACATAAGGGCTTTTAGATTGTGATCAGCAGCCATCATTCACAATGGCTTCAGGGTGCCATCAAAGCTGCTCCGAGCAGCAAAGGGGCTGAGGTTGCTGCCAGTGCAAGAGCAGGAGCCAAACACTGGTCCTATCCAGCAGTCAGTGGGAAAACTCAGCGCTGGACTGATCAGCTCCAGAACACAAGGCGATTGGAACTTATCACTCGGACACAGATTTTGGCAATCGCTCCTCCTCCTCTAGGGAGAGGCTCTGGGATCAAACGTCCTGCTAGTGACTATCAGCAGTGATGCTGGAACCAGGCAGCGCTACTAGGAACTACACTGGCTTGTACCTAAGCTACCGACTGTGATATAAGAAGCCCAAGGATGGCAAGCTGAGTTCACCAGTGTCCTTCTTGTATCACTCTGTGCATCAAAGGGGTATTTATTTGCCTTTCACTCGGAGGTGGTGATATAGGAAGCAGCTCCATTCCCCCCCTCCTTTTCACAGTGCTGGACTGGATCCAAAGTTCAGGTCTACACAGAACAAAGGCTCAGCTCCATCACATCAAGGCTCTGCCATGCTGCTTTGAGCCCCCAGAAAACATCCCCCAGACATGGAGCTTCCCCAGCAAGCACAGCCCTGGTATGATGGCTCGTCACACAAGCCCTTATAGTGACGTGGTGTACTGGGCATATCAGCGGTGAGAGAGAGACAGCGGAAAGGACAGACACGGTGGCAGGCCAGAAGGCAGCCAGCTATGTTCTGCTCTCCACTGAGCATCAGTAGGCCCAGGAATCAAAGCAGTCCCGAGTCTTCCTTGCACATGATCTCCCCAGCTGCTTGCACTAACCTTGTTCGCCAGGGCTTGAAAGATCAAAACCTTTCTGGATTTGCTTTTCCTGAGGCTTTCTTTTTCCTGATCCTGTGCAGTTTCATTCCTGGAAAACAGCGCTGCAAAGATCTGAGCCCTGAATCTGAAGTGGCTTTTTGAGCAAAGGATCTAAAGTGGGATCTAAAGCAGCTCACCAAAGTGTGTCAATGGCACCCTGAGCATGCTATACAGCACCCACACACATGTTGACCCCTGCCCTGACAAAGAGGTACCCATTAATTCCCCTCAGAGGAAAACACAGCCCAATAATAAATAAAAAAAAAAAAAAAAAAAAAAAAAAGAGTAAAGAAATAGATCCGAGTTGTGACTGAAAATCTGGGAAGTCCTATGTTTCTGCCAACACAATCTGCCTAGTCAGCCACAACTGATAAGTAATTGAAACCATACATGTTTAAGAAGAGCTTTTCCCTTTCCATACTCTTAAGTATTTCTGGCTATACTAAGTTTTATCCTGTGCTAAATTTTACCCTGTGCACAGCCACAGCAAAGAGAGCTAAAACAGTAACAAAAAAGTCTTGCTGCTTCCATGACCCCAAAATACAGGTATCTCTGGAGGAAAATCAGGCCTATTTTCAGATCGGTACACTTCCTTGTTCTTATACCCCATCAAAATAGATAAATATTGTTTTGGTTTCCCATGGGTTTAAATGAATTAGCCCAGCCTACCCAATAAGTCGGTGACACCAACAGGGAATTAAACATAAGATTTAAGGATTCCAGTCCCTAGCTCTGACCATAGACCACACAATGTTAATGCATCAGCTCCTCAAATTCCCCTCGTGGGCAACCCGGCTTCAAGGCCAAAGTCAGAGTCCTTGCAACTCTTGCTGGGGTCAAGCCAAATGACATCCTTCATTCTAAAAAGCAATCAGGACTCATGGTAGAGGTGATACCTTTTATTAGACCAACTAGATTTTTGCAAAAATTTTTTTTTGCAAAAATCTAGTTGCAATATATCACCTCTACCATGAGTCCTGATTGCTTTTGCCTCTAGACCAATACGGCTACAACCTGGATACCGTTCTCATTCGGAGGAACCCTAAGCTCTAGTAAAGTTGGGACCTAAATGTGAACTCTCCAGCTGGTCCTGTTTCTAGCTCCCGCCCCAGGGAGTCCCTGCAGCCGCTCCTCCCAGCAGTCGCAGAGAGGAGGAGCAAGGGAGGCAGCAGGAAGTCACAAACAGACTCTGGATTTTTTTTCTTTATCTCGGCGACTTTGTGAACTTACTACTGTGAGAAGTTCCCAGATAGCAGAGTGGTGAGCTGTGGCAGGCTGGAAACAAGACAGGGAGACTTCAAAGATACCGTGGGAACACAAGGGTGTGAGGAAGCCATGGCACTCACCCAGGCACACAGAACAGTAAGGCCGGCTCAGCGCTGTTATAGCATCTGCACCCACAACACTGTGAATGCCCAAGAAACAACCACCCCCGTTGCAATAAAAAATAAAAAGAAATAAAATCATAAAAAAAGCAAAACAACCACCCCCGTTTCATGTTCCCTTGCATTTTCAGAGTCCACCAGGCTGCTGAGAGTGCCGATAGGGGCTGCCCCCTTTCGGAGGGGCAGGGTGTCACGCTCGACCCAGTTCCAGGACAGTAGGATCTTCCCCCACCCTTGGGAAAAAACGGACAACAAGCAAGCGCTCCCTTGGGTCTGGTGTGCGGAGAAGATGAGAAGCTTGAAATTTCCACACGTTCAACTTAAAATTAAGAAACTCCATGTAAAGTTTGCCCCAGCAGAAAGCAGCACTAGGCCGGGGGGGGGTGGCACTGAAGTCCACTTAAGCCCTGTTTTGAGGGCTATCAGCTACTTCAGTCTTTATGATTGAGTCTTTTCTCAAATCAAATCAAGCTGTTTGCTTCAGCCCGGTGTTTGCAAAAAGCCCTGGACATTATAAATCTCCCTACTGTTTGGAGCAGGTATGCAGCACTGAGGATTTGGAAACAATACAGGATATGGCTTGAGACAGAAACTTCAAGTCTGCCTAACAAAAGCTTGATGAGATTATCCCTGAAGAACATAGGCAAATATTTCTGCCTTGATGTAACTTTTCAATGACCTCAGAGAGCACTTTGTCTCTCTGCTCTGTGTTACCCAGTTAAAATAATTTCACTTGTTATTTTTTCTTTATTAATTTAACAAAAAGAAAAAAAATACCAAAGCATAATGGCAATGGAGCAAGCAGGACATCAGACCAGGCCCTTGGCCAGCACCGTGCCTAGACTCCTGGTGCCCCGGGCAAACTTTTAGTATCAGGGCTCCCTTTGCCAGAGATAATGATAATAATAATCTAAAAATTACCATTTTGGGGCCCCCTTTCTGTCCGGGCCCCAGGCGGCTGCCCAGTTCGCCCATGCCCATGCCTGGCCCTGCCCTCAGCTGATGTGCTAGCCGCTCGACTTCAGGGGAATTGTGTCGATTCACATCAGGTAAGGATTTGGCCCATTGAAATTAATGTAAAAAGCCTTACTACCAATATCAGAACAAAGAATGTGAACAAGTGCTTCATGCCTTGGCTTTTCTTTCTTAATTGTAGAAGGAAGAGTCAGCTGCATCATGAGCTAATTTGAAAAATTTGTGTTTCTAGCCACGTCATAACTGTCAGACACACTAGATTTACAACTGCCTCTATGCATCCAGGTGACCCCAAATTTCAGCTTTCCCTTGTATTTACCCCTAGTATAAAGTTATTTTTCTCCTTTGGAGGGTCTGACAGCTGTCCCAGTCATTTGGAGTACCGGTGCCTATTCAAGGGGCTTTGACTACTGCTGGTGGTTTTGATAGGATATCTGAGCCTTACATGTTTTGCATGCTGCAGCACTAAGGGGGGGCTCATGGGTGAAAAGCTGCAGCAGTACAGGACCAACACAGAGGGGCATTATGTCTGTGGGTCCTGCTGCTGCCCTTGGGCCAGCTCTCACACCTCTCTTGCACCCTCAGTTCCCAGGCTGGGCACTAGGCTCTGAACTTGGGCTGGGTGGGAAAGGACTTTGGTCCTTAACACTGAACAGTGTTTGAAAAGGAAGATTTGGCAAGCCAGGATGCCACAGGGGCAGCAGCCCCATATGTCACGCTTGGCACTTTCCATATCATTCACAAACCTTTTAACCAACCATAATTCCCTGATCTCTCCATCCACCTTCTTTCTGGGATACAATATCAGCACATGATTAATTACCTCCCTTGTCTCCGAATGCCTTGGCTTCGTGCTGCGGTATGTACTGTCCATTCAGGCATATGATACTTCTCATCTCAGACTTCCTCTGAGCTTGGAGGAGACACAGGATCCCCAGAGCCTTTTGTTTCAATACTCAGAACAGCCGTGCTCACACGCAGCACTCCCTGCTGCCTCCACGTCACGTCCAAGCCGCACTCGACCAGCAGACGCAGCCTGATGCTCTACACAAGCTCTTCTCAGCTTGTCTCCATGCCAGACAGGGTGTTTTCTGTGTTTGGATGCCTGCAGATTTACTAGTTCCCTGTCTGTGCAGGAGCTGGTTCGGTTCAGCCAGCTCCATCCGCAGTGGTTCTCCTCAAGACGTCTCGTCTCTGAGTGTATCAACAGAGGTGACAACCACACTGATATCTCACGAGAAAATTGGAAGACTGTGGGCTTAACTGCGAGACAATTAAGAGGGTAGGAAGCTGGCTGCGGGGTAGGACCCAGAGAGTCCTGTGTTGCCCTGGCGAGAAGTGGGCAGCAGTGTCCTACAGGGGTCCATGGTTGGTCCAATACTTTTCAGCATCTTTACAAATGATTTGGACATGGGGGTGAAGAGCTCACTGGGCAAGTTCACAGACGACACCAAGTTATGGGGAAGCGTGGTCATCCTTGAAGATAGGCTGCAGATACAGGCGGACCTAGACAGGCTGGAGAGTTGGGCAGACCGGAACCAGATGAAATACAGCGCTGAGAAATGTAAAGCACTCCACTTCGGGATGAACAAACCCCTACACACCTACAGGCTTGGTGGCACCAAACTGACCAGCACCATGAATGAAAGGGACTTGGGGTAATAATAGACCACAGCATGAAAACAAGCCAGCAGTGCAACGCTGTAGGCAGGAGGGCAAATAATGCTCTGGCGTGCGTGAATCAATGCATCTCCAGCAAAACTAGGGAAGTGATTCTTCTGCTCTACTCAGCACTGGTGGGACCGCAGCTGGAGTACTGTGTCCAGTACTGGGCGCCGCACTTCAACAAGGACATGGTAAAGATCAAGAGAGTCCAGAGAAGGGCCGCCCGTATGATCAGAGACTTGCATGGCAAGCCATACAAGAAAAGGCTGAAAGACCTGGGACTCTTCAGCCTGGAAAAAAGAAGACTGAGAGGGGACTTGGTAGGAGCTTACCACTACACTAGGGGAGTACATCAAGGGCTTGGTGAACAACTGTTCACCAAGGTACCCCTGGAGAAAACCCAGGAGTAATGGCCACAAATTCCCGAAAGACAGTTTCAGGCTCAACATTAGGAAAAACTTCTTCATGATTAGGATGTCCAGATTGTGGAATAAGATCCCTCCAGAGGTGGTGCAATCACCTACCCTAGAAATCTCTGAGGGGAGACTGGACAGTCACCATGCTGGGGTCACCCGACCCCACCTATCTTTCCTGCTTGGTGCAGGGGGCTGGACCCCATGATCTTCTGAGGTCCCTTCCAGCCTTACTGTGGATCTATGACATCAAATGATACCAGTTTAAGCTCTTGCAATGTAAAGACTAGGTCTGCATGGGTCATTAGGCATGCAAGTAGCAAAACCACAGCAACTTTAAACTAGTTTCATTCGTTCGTGCTCCTGTAGCACTACAGGAGCACATAACAGCTACCTTGTATAAGCTGATGCCCACAGCTGCTCCCCTCACCTTTTAAAGAAGTTAAAAGGCACATTTCTCCACAGCCTAAAACAACCTGAAGTCTCCAAGGGTGGAAGAACAACCATTCAGAGGGATGACAGGCTGGCTGCTGACTCAAGCCCAAATTAAGTGTGCTCGCCCCAGGTTGATCCAATCAGGAGGAACCTCAGTCTCTTCTGCTGCCAGCTTTTATCTTCTTATGTCCAATCCGCCATTCTCTCAAGAAAGCAGAAAAGATGGACCCCTTCCCATATATCTTGAAGTCCTCAAACTAACCTCTTTAGGGCAGGGACCATCGGCTACAGCCACAACTACAGTGTAATATGCTTCTATTCCACATAGACTCGCCCAGATCTTTCTGCCCCTAAAGTCTACGGGCCAAATTCAAATCAGAATTCAGAGGCATCTGGCTCAGCTCTGGCTTTTCGTATAGATCTATTCAGCTTTCAGGACAGTCAGTTTGGGGATTAAAATTCACAGTCAGAGAGAAGGCTGCTCCAAGGCCCATTCACCATTTTGGTCCAGCTCAGGATTTACTGCTGCCTGGGGCTTGTGTTGTCTCTTTGAGTAGGGGCGAATTCCATCCTTTGTGAACAAAGGAGGAGGTCACAATGGGTTGGTGTCCCTCCCACCGTTACCAGAAGGTAGTTTGCAAAGAGATTAGGTTAAGGGCTTGTTGTTCGGTAGGGTCCTTTAGCTGAGCAGGAGGTCACTCTGTTGCTGCTTTTCAATCAGTTATTTGGTAAGAAAGCAAGTCCTTGAAGAGCCACGTTGTCCCAGGAAGATGCCCATCATTCTCGCTATCCCTCAATGTCCAACAAATGGCTTTGTTTGGCCCTGGCATTTCTCTGCAAGTGATAAATGTGCAAATGCTACAGAAAGGAGAGGCCTGAACATGTCTCAAAGGCCTGGGGGACTGGTGACCTGCCCACTGAGATGAACAGAGGGCAATAAAGAGGCCTACCTGAACAATTCTGTTGGGCCAGGCAGCTGCTGAACCAAATGACCTCAGAGACTGTCTCTTTGGCTAATCCACAAGTCCTATCACCTGAAATGATCCTTAGCTGGGAAAGAACAATTATTTCACTACACAACGCAAAGCTTATTGGTGTTTGCCAGGGAGAATAACTGTGTGGAACATCGCTGTCAATGTAAGGCCCAGTTTTACTCTTTTGTAAGGGTATAGACACAGAACCAATTTATCACAAGGTGGAGGGTAGGGGGAGGTGAAACTTTATCACACATCAGCTCTTCTGTGGTGACTGTCTGTGTGTAATTGCTCTTGCCCCATGGTGGAGGGAAGCCAAACTGCAGTAGCTTAGCCCAGTGGAAGGGGGTCACAATCAGTCCCCTTTGGGCAGGGGGCTGGACTCGATGATCTCCCGAGGTCCCTTCCAGCCCTAATGTCTATGAAATAATGAACTTAAATCCAGGAAAGTTAATTGCTCCAATCAGGGGCATCCAGTGGGAGAGGGACTGTATGCATTTTACAGAATGACTTCTTGTGGGTTCGTGCCCGCTCAAAGATAGCAATTTCTGTCTAGTAGATGGGTTTAAATAAAAGCTGTACATGAATGGCATGTGCCCCTGGCAGCTGGGGGTGGGGGGCACAGCTCCACCAGCAGTGGCAACTTGGCGCCTTTTTGCAGAGGTGCACCTGCACCCACGTGCACCCCCTATGCCTCGCCCCTGAAGCTATACATGCAAAACCCCAGATGAAACCACTCTGAACATCAGCTCCTGAACTGCTCTGAAAGGGTTGTACAATGCAATCACTGAGACCCACCCTTTTGTTGAAGCAAAGGGGCAAAGCTCCCTTGACTTCAATGGAAGCAGGATTCAGTGATTGTTTTTCTTCTGATATAACATTATTGGTTTAAGTGGATTTGGACTAGGGTTGAATTTGCAAAACAAAGGGGGCTGCTTAAACTGTAATTTATAGAGCCATCAGCTAGAAACAGAGCTAATCCCTTGGCAGGCTCCAGGCTCTAATCCAAGTGACTTGCAGCAAGACAGAGATTTAGATTAATTTAAACATGATTTCCTAATCATACCCCTTCAGAAATCCAGTTATCCTGCCAGGGTAAGATTTTCCACCTGTAAAAACCGATTCCACTGGAAGAGACCAGAAACCACAGCAGGGTTGTTTTAAATTGAACTTTAAAGGGGCTAGAGATTCCTCATGGAGGAGAAAGCAAGAGCTTATTCTCCATGTGCTTAGCTCTCTTTAGGGACAGAATCTCTGATTCTCAACTAATAAGCACGCAAATGCATGTAGATACTTTAATAATCAGTTTAGACAGAACCAATACAGCAAGAAATTCAAAGGTAACTGCAGCACACATCAATGCATGAAGTCTAACAATGGCTCTGCAAGGTAGGAAAGTGTTAGCACAGTTGTTACACATGGGAAACCGAGGCACACAACTTCAAGAACTTGTCCACAGTCCCAGGAGGGCTGGCTCTCCCCCTGCTCTGGTTCCATACACCAGGGAGGCAGAGGAGGTATGTGACCCTCACAGATTTCTCTACTGACTCCATTCCTCCCGAGGCTTTGTGCTGTATAAATTTTGTGTTGCGAGCACCACCCCCTGACATCACAGCTTCACTGATAGCTGGCAGAATACATAAGACAGCCCTAGGCTGAGTTATCTTTCTTGGAGACTTGTCAGGGCCAGAGGTAGAACAAAGAGTGTCTGCAGACCCCACCACCACCCTCTGGTGGTCTGCTCCCCCCTTACCAGTCTGCCAAGCTGGCTCTTTCCATCCTATAAGTGGACCCGCATACCATAGGATAACTCCCTGTTTGCTCCTAGGAAGGGAGGGAAGTGCCTCGAAAGCTGGCAACCCTGCCTATTCTATGCAGGAGAGGGAAGGCACAACAGAGGGGCTTCTCTGTATGGAGATCCAGTATTGCCAACCCCACCGTGTCAAAAATCAAGAGAGAAACTCTTAAAAATCAAGAGATTTGGTATGTAAATCATGAGATGCTATTTTTGAAGTATAAACCAAAACAGATATATTGACTGTGGGTTTATAAATCCCGTTAGTTATTTATTGAACCTTTACTAGGTCAGAGATTTATACAGAAACTATGTTACTCCAACTGATAATGCTTTAGAAAAAAACATTACAAGTTCCTACCTGTTGTTACGATTGGGATGACATCTGCTGGACTGTTGTGCATTTAGCACTTTCCGGACACACACACACACACACACACACACACACACACACACACACACACACACACAGAGAGAGACAGTGCCCAGCAAGTAAATCTGTGGAGGGGAAGGGGCAGGGGGAGCAAATCGAAGCCCCCACGGTGAGGGAGGGTGTGGGGTAGGGGCAGGGGCTGGGGTGAAAGGTGCCCTAGGGCTAGGGCGGGTCATACAACAGAGCCATGGGTGGCTTGTCCAAAGGTGTGGGGGGAGTGGGCCCCCACTGCTGTGTCCACCCCCAGGAGAGGCATGTGCCCCCTGGATTTGTGTGTGGGGCAGAAGCAAGCTGCCCATTGTAGGCTGGGGCTCTGTGCCTTGCTCCCTTCGCCTCAGGAGCCGCGTGACACCATGTTGTGCCTCCTGCTGCTGGCCATGCAGGGGACGCACAGCACAGCCAGTGCACAGCTCCCAGGGCAAAGGCAGCAGGACACCAAGCCCCAGCCAACAGCGGGCAGCTCACCTTTGCCCTGCACACAAATCCAGGGGGCACATGCCTCTCATGCCTCCCCAGGGGTTGTGCGCAGCAGTGGGGAGCCATGTCCCCCCACACCTCTAGCCAAGCCGCCCATGACTCTATCGCACAACCTGCCCCATCCCTGTGGTCCCTTTCATCCCAGCCCTTGCCACTGCCCCACTCTCTCCCTCACCACGGGGGCCTCAGTCTGCCCCACCACCCCTTCCCCCCTGCAGACTTACTTGCTGGGTGCTGTTCTACACATGCCAAAAGAAAAAAGTCCCAAGATTTGAGAATTTTATGAGATCATGAGTCAGACTTAATTTTACTTAGAAATCGCAACTCTCACGATAATTTCACGAGCATTGGCATTACTGGAGCTCAGGGACACAAACCATAAACAGACCCCAGGTATTGTGTCGTGAGTTCCCTGCGCCCCAGCCAGCGGTCCTCGGGTAGGTGCACTCAGCACCAGTCAGTCGGTCCTCATTTACTGGAGTGCTTGGGCCATATTTTGCAGGGAGAACATGAATGTAGCTTTGACATAAAGCAGAAGGCTGAACCGTGTGCTTCACAACAAGCAAAGAAAGTGCCTTGTTCCTGCATACAGCATGCAACAGCTGCTCACTCATACAACCTTCCTTCCGAACCCAGCCAGTGTCAGGCAGTCAGACCCGCACTGGTGCTTGCTGGCACTGTGTGCACACATGGGACCTATAGCTCCAAACCTGGAGCCACTCACTTGTTCTCAAGCCCTCTCCAAGCCTGGAAAAGCGCAGGCTCAGGGGTGATCTGATGGCCACCTATAAGTTTATCGGAGTGACCACCAGGATCTGGGGGAACAATTGTGCACCAGAGCACCCCATGAGCAGTTATGCCAGCAGAGATTTCATAGATTTCGTAGACATTAGAGCTGGAAGGGACCTCGGAAGATCATCGAGTCCAGCCCCCTGCCCCAGGGGCAGGAAGTCAGCAGGGGTCACAGGATCCCAGCAAGATAAACATCCGATTTTTTCTTGAATGCGTTCAGAGTAGCTGCTTGAACCACCTCCTATGGCAGGCTATTTCAGACCCTGGGGGCTCGGATAGTAAAGAAATTCTTCCTTATGTCCAGCCTGAAACGGTCTTGCAGGAGTTTATAACTGTTCAACCTCATCATCCCTTGGGGGGCTCTGGTGGACAATCGTTCCCCCAGATCCTGGTGAACACCCCTGATAAACTTACAGGTGGTCATCAGATCGCCCCTGAGCCTGTGCTTTTCCAGGCTGAAGAGTCCTATAACTCTCAACCTGTTGGCGTAAGGTCTCTTTTCCTGACCTCTGATCATGCACATGGCTTCTCTCTGGACTCTCTCAAGCTTCTCCACATCCTTTTTGAATTGTGGAGCTCAAAACTGGATGCAGTACTCCAGCTGCGGCCTCACCAAGGCTGAGTACAATGGGAGAATGACATCCCGGGATTTGCTTGAGAAGCATCTATGGATGCAAGCCAGCGTTTTGCTCACTTTACTAGCCACAGCATCACATTGAAGGCTCATATTCATCTTGCGGTCAATCATGACCCCCAATTCCCTTTCACCTGTAGTGCTAGTCAGTGTAGCACTGCCAAGCTTACAAGGATGCTGCAGGTTTTTCTTCCCAAGGTGGAGAGCCTTGCATTTTTCGGTGTTAAACACCATCAGGTTCTCATCCGCCCATTTCCTGAGCCTGTTAAAGTCAGCCTGGATCACCATCCTGTCCTCAGGTGTGGATGCTTTACCCCAAACTTTGGTATCATCAGCAAACTTGGCCAGTCCGCTTCTGACTCCAAAGTCCACATCATTAATGAAGATGTTGAACAACCAGTTTTAGTTCCAAGCACCCCCTGCCACCATTTTTCAGTATGAGGACGCTGATATATGTGACGCTTCAGGCACTTGTAATTAGTGCAGCTCTCAGGAGCTGCACTAATTGAAGTGCCTTCCTGGTGCACGTGTATAAATGCCCCAGCAAGGGCTATCAACCTCAGCTTCTGCCATAGGTTTTGCAGCCTGGGCTGAGCCCTGGGCTGCCACAGTTATGCTGCTCCCAATCCCTGACCTAGTTAATCTGAAGTTAGCTTGAGTGTCATTACATTACATAAACTGCAATGTTGCCAGTGGCTCCAGTGTGGACATACATACTGGTGGGTAACTAAGTGTGGGACCCTGCATAAATTGGGGCTGTGCCTTTCAATAAGCATGTGTCTGTGAGTGTCTGTGTGTGAGGACGGCAGCTGTAAGCACGACTGGTTACTGTAAGCACCACCCTTTTCAACCTAAAAATCACACACTCCTCCAAGTAGAAGGCGTTTCATTTTCCTTGCAGTGATTGCTGTGGAGATTGAGGCTTCAAACTCCCCTGCCGCCAGCTCCCAGAGACCAGAGGCAAGTTCCATCCTCACTGCAGAGGAGCTCATCTGCTTTGACGCCTGGAGGAATTCAGCTGGTGGCTTCAAGGGAAGCAGATCAGAGGTCAAGTACTTTGCAGGGAATCACTCCCAGCAGCAGATTTCACAAGGTGCTGTGCACCTAGCCCATGCAGCACCAGGTCCAGTCCCGGAGTAAAGCCTATCCCCAACCTGGGAAGAGTCAAGCCTAGGGGCCATCATTTAAAATTATTTACATGGCCTTGATCCCAGGCAAGGTCCAGAAGCACAGTGTGGAAGCCAAGCTGCTGTATGGGGCCTCCTCTCCTGGTTGTATGAAGTGTGGGGTGCTTGCTTCTGCTTTTGCTTTTCACAGATTCTCAGCATTGCCTCTCTCACGTCCAAGACTACAGAAAAGGCAGCGGTGAACAGGCCTCTCCCTTTCCTATTCATTGCACTAACTGACATCTCTTCAGGGACCAGGGCATAACATTAAAGCATTTATAGCTAATGTGGACAGGACAGCCCCATAAGCCCTCGGGAAGTGTCCCATAGAGCTGAATAGACAGTTCTCAGCTTTCTCGAATTTAAGGTAGACTCCTAGCCCTTCCATAAAATTCTGTGGCATGGGTCAAAAACCTGTTGAGCCCTATGCTTTTTCCTGAGGTTTCCAGAAGCATTTCTAGATACCTATGTTACATTTCTAACGGATCCTGTTCTAGCTCTGATAAATTCTATGAGGAGTTTCCATAAGGGAGGGGATATATAAAAAATGTGCTGCCTTTGCATACCAGCAATCAACAGATCTTCCTAGACACAGACGCCCCTAAATGTGACAGACAGCTGCAGTAGTGAGTAGCCAATCTAATCTAATTTCTCCCTCAGCTCTCTCTTTCTGTCTCCATCTCTCAAACTTGGGAGGTTAAGTTTGCATGGACAGGCTGACATGCAAATTCTTGCCATGTCACAGGTAAATCTAACTTTTTTTTCCCAGCTGCTCAATTGGTATAATAAAAGATATCACGTCTACCCAAAGGACCTTGCCTGCCTATGTCCTTAAACCAACATGGCTACAAGAGGTACCATCTACCTCTTGTAGGCACTTCTGCCGCCCTATTGCTGAATCTTTAACATACTCACCATCACAATGTCCATGGAAGATAGGGGAGTGCTCTTATCCTCATTTCACAGTGGAAAACGAGACCTGGAGAAGCCAAGGCCATTTGAACATTACTCCAATGTCATACCCAGGTGCACTGCTGTGACTCACACCATATGTCCTCACTCCCATGCCGCAGCACCGACTCCCAAGAGGAAACAGAGCTACCCATAAGCTTGCACTGCTATGAGGCTCACTGTCTCAGGTGTACCGAGTAGCGTGGGTATGAGTAGTCTGTCACAGAGCAGGGCCTTCTCTTGTAGCCTAAGTCCCTACCCACTAGACCATCCTTCCTCCTGAAAGCCAGCCATTCTTTCAGTTTTAAGAAAGGTTGCCTTACTTTGGGTGGAAGGAGTACAGCCCAGGTAGCAGCTGATCAATATCTGCTCCCAAACCCTTCAGTCCACTTCATTTTGGTTTTGCCTCCCAGTGCAGAAACATCCGTCTGAGCGGCAGCTGCACTCAACCTTGGTGTGATTCACTGCATTTGAAGGGGTGTCATGCCAGGGTCCTGCACCGAGTCATCAGGACCAGGCAGGATGACAAAGCAGCCTCGCAGTGACTAAAACGTCCCTGTTCTGGTCACTGAGTCACAGGAGCTTTATGTTCTGTGCCACAAGAGCCACATTTTTCACCTCTGAAACTCGATTCAGATCATTATGAAAAGACTCCTTCCATCAAGTGCATTCAAACTCCTTTTGTTTCCCCATGGCTCCCTTTGCCCCCTGCTTTTAGCTTAATCCAGACACTGTTCCTGAGGCTATGGGCATTTGGATTATACCTTACTTTTCATTCAGAGACACTTTATTGCAAGAGCTCCCTCTGGTGAAAAACTATAGCACCAGCATTTCCCCACATGAGCACACAGAAAAGCAGGGATTCAAGTCAAAGCCTCTTGGGACTAGTTTTGGTTTTTCAGCAGTTTTTTTTTTTTATTAGTTTCCCCTTTAACAAAACACTTAAAGGTAACAAACATAGAGATGGGAGAATTTTTTTTTAATTTAGTCCTCATTAAAATGTTCAGAGTCTGGGAATGCAAAACTCTTGGTTCAGAAATGATACGTTTTATTAGACCAACTCGGTTGTCTCACACCCATATGGCTACCAAATACATCCCAGAGTCTGGGAAGCCACTCAGTGACAGTGAGCAAGGTTTCATTTGCTAACAGTTCACTTAAACACGCCCCATCAGATGAACACACACGTGACATACTAGTAAATATCTGGCAGTTGTTAGAGAGAGGTGTGACTTCTGCTTACTCCTGGTAAAGGTGCCCTAAATCCAAACCCCGCCTGCCAAAACCCCAGTGAATTTGGAACAGTTTAGACCCGGGTTGGTAGGAGGTTTGCAAAAGATTCCAAGGCTTTGGCACGGTTCAGAAGGGTGGGAAGGGACCTGAGCAGATAGATCATCAAGTCCGACCCCCTGCCATGGCAGGAAAGAGTATTGGGGTCAAACAACCCCAGCAAGGTGTTCATCTAGCCTCGTCTTAAAGACCCCCAGGGTAAGAGCCAGCACCACTTCTCTTGGAAGTTGGTTCCAGATCCTAGCCACCCTGACAGTGAAGTAGCGCCTCCTGATATCTAATCAGGATTTGAATTTACCCTCTGCCAGCTTGTGACTGTTATTTCTAGTCACTCCTGGCGGTGCTCAGGGAAACAGGGACTCCCCCAGTGCCTGCTGGTCCCCTCTGACTAGTTTGTAACAGGCCACTAGATCCCCCCTCA
>NW_017728932.1:8700815-8742216 GCF_001723895.1 Crocodylus porosus | reverse complement strand
GATTTGGTGACCTGGTCGTAGAAGGCCGCCAGGTTGGTCTGACAGGACCTGCCTCTAATGAACCCATGTTGGTTGCCCCTAAGCATAACCTCCCGCTCTGGCCCCTCATGGACATGTGCCAGGATAATTCTCTCAAAAAGCCTCCCCAGGATCAAGGTAAGACTAACTGGCCTATAGTTTCCCGGATCCTCCTTCCTCCCCTTTTTGAAGATGGGAACCATGGTGGCCCTCTTCCAGTCCTCTGGCACCACACCAGAGCACCACGAGTGCTCGTAAAGCTGTGCCAGGGGCCCTGCTATGACCGCAGCTAATTCCCTCAGTATTCGAGGGTGGAGATTGTCCGGACCAGCTGATTTAAATACATCCAGTCCTTCCAGAAGTTCCCTAACTAGTTCCTCCCTGACCCATGGCCTAGGTGCGCCTTCCCTGGGGCCTGAGGGGGGCCCGGTGAGGGGCTGATCTGGTCCCTGCTCAGGAAAATGGAGGCAAAGAAGTCGTTAAATAGGTTAGCTTTGTCATCTGGTGTGATGACCAAATTTCCTAGTGCGTCCTGCAGGGGCTTGTTTCTATTCATTCTGCAGGCTGGAGCAGCATACCGTAACGCCGCTGCCTTGTAACCAGCTCAGAGAATGCAGCAGCTTTCCATTAGGTAAATAGGGCTCCTTTCATTTGAAGCAAAAGCCAAAGAATAACTGAAACAAAACTCAAAACAGCAGTGATTCAGAGTTCAGCAGCGACTCTCATCCAACAAGTACACAACAGAAGTGAGTGTAACAATTCCCCAGAGGGAGATACCAGACTGTGTACAGAGCAGGAGTACAGTCAGAAAAGGAAGAGACAGGCCCCTGGTATAAAGAACCCCTGCCACTTTTCAGGCCAGAACATCATGGAGCTGGTGAGCTGCATGAGAGACTTCTTCCTGCTCTCCTGTGGTCAAATAAACCATCTTGCTACCAGTGGCTCTGGACTTTGTATTTTTAACTCTTCTTTCTCAGGAGTCATTACACAAAAACAAAATGCAGCCTCCCTTTCCAAAGGGCTATACTTATTCAGTACTGACACCATGCACGCAGAATCTGCCTGGAGTTCACACGCAAGGCCAAACGCCACGTTTGCAAACCCGATGCACACAGGATAAATTGTAAAGACCCCACACACGCCAATCTGCTGACACGGTGGGTATCTCTCATGGAAAGCATGAAACGCACAACACGAGCAGGAGCAAGGGCTTCAGAAACAAATCTCCAGGGCGTCGGAAGAAACAGAAATGTTACACGTGTGAAAGTTCACAGAGGAGGAGGGGAAATAAGATCTCAGCTTTCCTACCCTTCCTGTCTTGAGGCCATGAGCAAAACACAATTCGATCTCGGCGGCAGCTGCACAACCGAACCACTGAATCGGCAGCACGTAGCGCCGAGCTCCCCGGCACGGCTGCGACTGCGAGGCACAAACCAGGGGGGGCCTCGATCACGTTCAAGCACCTGTAGCTCCTGTGCGGGAGCTCAGCGGGTTTGGATCTGGATGGGGGCCCAACTGAACGCCCGTCAAAGTCAAGGAGAGTCATTTTATCCATTTCCCGTGGCTTCAGTTCAGTTCCCGAAGTTTTAGCACAGGTTGGGAAAGTCCAGCTATGCAGCAAGACGCATTGCATGCAACTGCATGGAGGGAGAGGGGATGAGCACATTCCGGTATTTACTCGTTCGAGAATCGGGCCTTGGCTTCGAAACAGCGGGTGCTTTGGATCAATCGCTCCGGCTTTCGCCGCCAGTGAGGAAACAGAAGCACAAAGAAACGCGTCAGAGCGCAGCCTGGACTCGCTGCCCTTTGAATTGTGTCACTCCGAGGGCGCAGACACGAGGCCCGAGCCCTGCGGGAGGAGTGGCGGAAACAAGGGCACTGACTAGACTCCACTGCAGGGAGCTCCACAGGCGGGAGGACCTAGAGACACGCTCTATCCCCTAACCACTTTGACGGTGGAGGCGCTCTGTCCCGACAGCGCGTGCCTCTATGCTCGTGGCGGGGTGGGGGGACGCTCTGTCCGCCAATCCCGTCTCTGCGTGCCTGGAGGCCGGCGGCGACGCTCTAGCTGGCGCGCCTCGCTGGCCGTGAGCGGAGGGCGGGCCTGGCGGGGCGATGGCGGCCGTGCGGGGCCTGCGGATTTCGGTGAAGACGGAGGCGGCGGAGGCGCGCGGCGCGGAGCCTGAGCCCATGGAGGTGGAGGAGGGGGAGCTGGAGGCCGTCCCCGTGCGGCGATCGCTGCGGGAGCTGCTCCCGGTACGGGCCGCGGGGGGCGGGGGGATCTGGCCTGCGCTGCCCCCCCTCCCCCTCCCGGGGCACCATGGACTCGTCCGTGCCTCGAGACCGGGGGGCGGGGTCGCCGGTGCCCGGGGGGCACCGCGTCACTGACCCCGTTCCCCTGCCCGATCGGCTGCTCTGTGCTCTGCTCTCTGCCCTGGACTTCAGCTACTCTGTTCCCTGTCCTGGGCTCCCTGCCCAATCAGCTGCTCTGCTCCCTGCCTGATCTGCTGCTCTGCTTTCTGCTGGCTGTCCTGGGCTTCCTGCCCAATTGGCTGCTCAGCTGAATGGGCTGGTCTGCTCCCTGCCTTACTTGTTGATCTGCACTCTGCTCCCTGTCCTGGGCTTGCTGCCCAATCAGCTGCTCTGCTCCCTGCCTGATCTGCTGCTCAGCTTTCTGCTCACTGTCCTGGGCTTCCTGCCCGATTGGTGGCTCAGCTGGTTGCGCCCTGCCCAATCTGCTGCTCTGCTCCCTGCTCCCTGCCCTACCTGTTGATCTGCACTCTTGCTTCCTGCCCTAGGCTTGCTGCCCAATCAGCTGCTCTGCTCCCTGCCCTAGGCTTCCTGCCTGATCTGTGGCTCTGTGCTCTGCTCCCTGCCCTGCCTGTCACTGGCTTCCATGCTCCTTCCCTGGTCTGCCCTTGGGCCACACACCAAAATGGCCCGTGTCCCTTGTGGCCCATATGCCATGGGGTTTGCCGCCCCTGGGTTAGTGCGGTGTTTTATGAATGCTGCTGAGCTAACTGATAGGAATAAAAGTCCTTTTTATTTTTCCCCTCCACTTCACTGTGACATTTGTGGGTTGCTCTGGTAATAATAGGCTTGTTCAGAAGAAAAGAGGGGTAGTGACTGATACTGAGGTTTTGGGAAACATTGTTCAATCAGCGGTGGCAAGAGAATTAATACTGATTTTAATGCAAAAGTTGACTTTGTGATGACTTTTTTTCTTTGATAACTAAGTACTGAAAACTGTCATTTTTAATTTAATCTGATTACATGAAGCACATTTGAGCTGTTGGAATTGGGTGGAAATCGTACTTGAGATGCCGTGGAAAAAATCATGGAAATTAGAGACGGAAAAGATGTTTCATAATCACTTCCACTTCCTTGCTGTAGCAGAGTGAATTCCACCCTTGTGAATGCAGATATTTTAAAAGTAAATATCTAAGATGCTAAAATAGAGTGAGTGTATCAATGCAACAACAAAAAAAAAAGTTTAATGATTTTTGATCCATTCTGTTTGCTTGTAACTCCATTGACCCTGGTGAGAATTGTGCCTGTGTGGATTGATGCCGCGCTAGCTTGGAGTAAGGAGAATAAAAAGAAATGTGTTTTCTTTCAGAGCTGACTACTAGGTCGGGTCTTATTAGTTTAGCAAGCTTGCTGCATTTAGCCTTCATCCAGCATTTGTTGTAATTTTGCTTTATTATAGGACACTAGCAGAAGATATGAAAATAAAGCTGGAAGTTTCATTACAGGAATAGACGTCACCTCCAAGGTAATATCGTCAAGTGTGTCCCTTTAAAATGTTGTATTACTTAGTTGAATAGGAAGCATAGTTGTGTGGTGGTGGCTTTCAGGGTCCCATAGTCCCTTTTTAACAGCCAGAGATAAGGCAATAAGATTCTAGAGCTTTTTCACGTGCTGTAATGACTCTTTTGTAATCCAGCATTTGTAATTTACAGAATCTAGAAAGTAGACAAGCTTTTTGTGGAAACCCGGAGTCAGGCATCTTTTTATGATTGTATAGTGAAAGATTTAGCTGTGGGCAAAGCTTTTGTACTCCACCAAGGATGTATAATACTGTTTCTAAAAACTCTCTGCATTTGCCAAAAAACAAGGAGACTGTTATCGGAATTGCGGTGGTGCCACTCCACATCGCAAAGTCCTTTGAATCAAGTCAGCTGAATTTTTCTTATTGTGCAAGTGACAAGGGAAAGCAAATGTTTGGCAGGAATACTGGGCTCCATTGGCTGGTGTTGTCTAAGGGCATTATTTTGTGGAACATTTTCAGCTTAAACTTGCAGCTGGTCTCCTGGCTATGTGACATAATTTTAAAGCACTGGCACTTCCGTATGATGCATCATTTTACCTTTTATCTGTGTAGTGCTCCAGTACCATTTAAGCCTTTATATCTTCAGAGCACTGCAAAATTTGAACCCTTGCAGCAACAGTGCTGATGCCTGACTTATAGTGTCGTGTTTCAGTGGGAAACCCAGAAGTTCGTGTTTAGGATTGAAAAACTTTTCTAGTTCCTAGCCACTGCATCCTTTGCGTTGGACACTTGCGGTTCATTTAGACATTTCATGTTAAATTATCAAGGAGAAAATCTTCCTACTCTGTTATATTCCTTAATGATATGCAACATTAATAATCATGGGGAAGGAGAGGTGATTCTGTTTAACGAGAAAAGTTTGACTTTTTAATCAGTTTTCAGAGATTTCCAAGGCAAATCCGTCTTGAAATTATATCAATCAGGGCAATTTTTGCTTAAGCATTTGCTAACGTACTGAGTTATATTTTAGTTCATATGACTGAAAGCCGTTTAAAATGTCCTGTTAATACCCTATTAATTTTAATCGGTCCCAAGAAAGAAAACTAACGTTTCTCTTAAGAGACTGCATAAGATCTTTTGTATCCCTGCTGCTTAGATACTATGCTAATGAGCTCCCCAGAAATAGCTTGGATTACCAGCCAGAACAAGATTTCTATTGTTGGCTCTCCAGTTAGTATTGGAGAAGTGCTAACATAAAAAATATTCCCAAAAGCCATATGTTGCCAATTTTTTTTCAATTGCCTGATAGCTCTGTGTGATCTGTATCATCTCACTTGTTTCTGGTTTTCCATGTAAGCAAACCAGTAATCTTAAAATAAAAGTTTAGCATAGCCAGATGGAAGAAATCTTTCCTTTAAGACAGGGCTTCATGAACTTTGGCTTTGTGTACGCATTTTGCTGACAAATAAACATGCTCATCATAGAGCTTAAGAACTTGCACAGAGTTGCAAAGAGTAAGTGGCAGACAAAGCATCACAATGCCTATTATATTGCTCAACCCACAAGAAAATAATCACTTTGTACACCCATAATTGAACCACAGTTGTTCTTTAAATTCTTCTGTTTCTGCATCTGTTTTGCATTGTATTTTGGGTCGGGCAGGCCTGTTGATAACTAACAAAATCTTCAAGTATCGCTTTCTTGTCATGTGTGTTATAAGTGTCTCATCTTGCTGTTGAACTTGTTTAGAACAATGCAGCCATTTCCTTTCTGACTGCGTATTTCTCTTGTATTTTTCAGGAAGCAATTGAGAAAAAAGAGCAAAGAGCAAAACGTTTTCATTTTCGAGCTGAGGTGAATCTTGCCCAAAGGAATGTGGCATTGGACCGAGACATGATGAAGAAAGGTACAGAAAGTGCCATGACTTTAGCAAAGAGTTGAAAGCTGGAATCTCTAGTTTTGATAGCTGTACTACCTCACTCCACAAGAGATGCTGCATAAAGGAGGGCAGAGTTGCTAGGAACAGTAACTTGTATTTTCACTTCTTTAGTTTTCACATCATTTTAAAAATTATTTCAAATTAAAATGATCATAAGGTGATGGAATAGATGATATTTGGAAGAAATGAAATTACTTTGAGCAGATGCTTTATTTTGCTGCTCTGGCAGTTATGCCTAGTATTGCATGTAGATTAGCAAGTAAGTCATCAACACACATTTATATGACAGGCTTCATAAAGGTCTGGCTCTTGGATAACTGATGAAAAAAATGTCAGACCTTAAACAAATCAGTCATTTTCAAAACAAATGGGTGAAGAGTTCTTTGAACTCTGTTGAACACCATCTGTCATGGTGTTACAACTATGTTTTCCTGTTTTTATTTGAAATGTTTCTTTTCTTTGTTGCTGTGGTGAAGCAAATGTAAACTAAGTCCCCAGTTATGCGAGTGCATTAGTGCAAGTGGATCCAAATATCTGTGTATAGTTGCATAAAATCCCTGGGGCTCCATGTTGTCAGGATTTAGGCCACCTTCCTTGCATATCTCTTTGCAGGATCAGGGCCTAACTCACTGACCCTCCAGAGGTAACAGGGAAAGGGTCTAGAGAAAGTACTGTCAAATACACAAAGAAGGCAAATTGAAAATAGGGGTGTAAATACCAATTTTAAAAAATCCATTTAACCCATTGTAATTACAACAGTTACATGATTAATTAGTAGGGAGAAGGGGGAAGAAGGAGGGGAGACTAGTAACTAATAACTAGTAGGGTTGTGCAAAGCTTCGGTAGCCGATTCAATTCAGAGGAGATTTGGCTTGCTTCAGCGCCCAAATCGAATTGGGAGACCCATTAATCTCTCCGAATTGAATCAGAAGTCTCTGAATCGATTTGGAGAGATTTGGCCATAGACTACAGGCAGGCACTAGGCAGTGCTGGTGGGAACAGTGCTGGCTGCCCTTACGGCTGTCCCCACTGGGGTGAGGCAGGCAGTGCTGGCAGCCTTGGGAGAAGCTACAGGAGCTGTGGGGAATGATTGGGGAGCTGGGGAATCAAACCAGGGGCTAGGGGAATGGACAGGGGCTTCCTCCCCGCTTTCCGGTTCGTTTTCCCCAGCCCCCATGGCTTTTCCTAGGGCTGCTGGCTCAAGCCATGACTCCCCCAGCTGCCTCCCCACCAGGGTGAGGCAGGGAGTGCTGGCAGCTCCCAATCATTCCCCACAGCCCCCACAGCTTCTCCCGGGTCTGCCAGCACTGCCTGCCTTGCCCCCGTGGGGGAAATGCTAGGGGGGCAGCTGGACAAGCCGCAGCTTCTCCCAGGGCTGCCAGCTCAAGTCTTGGCTTTTCTGCTTGCTCCCCCAGCTGCTCCTGCCAGCACTACCTGCCTGTATCGTCTGTGGCTGAATAAGATTCAGTGCTGAATATCTTTGAATCTGGATTCGGCTGAATTGAATCGGGACAGCAGTTCAAATCACTAAATCGAATCACTGTCCCTCTGAATCACCAGTCGAAATCCGAAGCAAATACATTTTGCTTCACACAGGCCTAATAGCTGGGCTTTGTGGACCCTGGTGCAACTACTTGCTGTGAGTAGCCGGGGCTCTGCAGTGGGCAGGAGGAGCCTGCTTGGAGCCCAGGCTGCTAGTAGCAGGTGGCAGGGAGACTGCAAGCAGCTGCACCAGGGTCTGCGGAGCCTAGCTATAGGTACTGGTTGCCGCTCCTCCCTCCCTCCCCTGGTTTTAGCTGGGGCACCATACTGCTTCAGTTCCCCCCCTTCCCTGCCAAATGGTTCCCTGCCCTGTGCTAACCAGTAAGCTATAACTGGTTATCACTGGGGTTATCAGTTAAATGATTAATCGGTTAACTGTTCATATTCCTAATTGACAACATGAGGAAAATATTTTATTTAATTTTCAGTTATGGTAAAATTAACACCAGTACATTACTCTTGCTTTTAACACCAGGTGGAGAAAAAAATCATAGAGGTTGTCATTCAAGTTTAAGATCTTAAACAATTTTTAGCAGTAGAACTTCTGTAACAATACATTCTTGTATTCTTAATGGCATTGTATTTTCCATATCCAAATTTTATTTTCAGCTAGAAAAGTTAAAAATATTGTGAAGTTGTAACCAAGTTGGAAGCCAAGAGAATGGAAGTTCATAAGTTTAGAATAGCATGGCTTGAACATGATTTTAATAAAATCACCTTTGCTAGTTTAAAATGTTTTAATCACACCTGTTCAACAGAAGTGAGTAAAGATTTTCTTTCTCAGCGATCCCTAAAGTGAGATTGGATACAATCTACATTTGTGGGGTAGATGAGATGAGTACCCAGGACATCTTCGCTTATTTCAAAGAGTATCCTCCTGCTCATATTGAATGGCTAGATGACACGTCATGTAAGTAAAGTAAACCTTAATCTTTGTGGTACTGCAGAGCTCAAGAGATTTCTTATCCTTCCTCTGCCACTGACTTTCCCTGGCTTTCTGCCTTAGTTTCAAGGAGTATTATTCAAATGAAATAGTTAATAAAATGCTGTGAATATCAACACATTGTATAGTTTAGTAATTAGCTTGAAAGGAAACTTACCTCTATCAAACACTAGTGGAGCATGGCGTTCTTTAAATAATAGGTTTGAAGTCTTAATTAAAAGTTACGAGGTTGGAATACGTCTGTTTGCTCCATAGAGCTTCATGCGGTGTGTATTTACAGTCATACTCACTTAGATTAAAGCTGTTAGAGATCTGGATTTTGTTCTGGTTTGCACATCATCAGATAAGTAATGAAGGCTAAAGCTGCAGAGTGTTTGTGCCAAGATGAGGGTTTGGTGTTAATTGCATTTTTAGTATGTAGACTCATTTAAGTGTTTGTTGGTTCTGATACTGCATTTAAGAGACTCATACAGTTAGCCAGCATACAATATTTTGGGGTCTATTTATGACATAAAAATGCTGACCTTGGCAAAAATGACAAAGTGCAGCACTGTCTTCAAAATACATTAGTACAACAAATCATTAGTAGAACAAAACCTGGAAAGACTGGAAATGTACTGAGCTAAGGTGCTGTGTTTCCAAGTGAGAAACATAGAAATGTAGATTTTAACTAACTGAAGATGAGAAAACATTTGGGTATTTGATTCACACATGGCTTTTCTTGTTGATTAGTCTTCAAATTTAGAAGACAGCATGCTTTCTGTTTGAGTCTCATCTATTCAAACGTCTTAATATTAAACAAATATGAACCTGTTCTATAGTGTCACACTCTATGGCAAACAGAACAAAATACATTTGTGGCTGTATCTGGACTGAAGCCATCTCAAGAGATTGGTCTTTGTTCTGCATATTTTTTAAAGAAGCATCTCTGACGTTGCCTTTCTCCTGCCCACTTTTTTCCTTTATCTTTTGAATCTATCATCAGCTTAATGCTTAATCAGTTTTACTGCTTGAGATTTTAATTCTCTCTCCCCAAGATATTTTCTTGATAGGTACTGATCTTGCATTGCATTTTCTTTAACAGACCTTTGCTCGTACTCAAAGCATTAATCCAGCAACATGTCTTCTCTTTTCAAAAAAAAAAAAAGAAAAACCCCCATTGGCATTCTGTAATGAAACCTTGAATTACTCGGACTTACTTTACAGACTATGCCTCAAGATCATGTCCTACAATAATGTAAAGCGTTATAAATACAGATGCAAAGTAACACTCTTCAAAACAAATTAACAAACAGTTTTATGAGCCAGTATTCTTGATTCAATCCTATTTGTTTCTTGACAGGTTTACGAAATGCATAACACACCCGGATGAGTCCTCCATTTATCAGGGCATCTACACGTTATGCATGTGGATATTCATTTTAGCATGCTTTTAGTTCAGTCAAAAAATGTGATCTTTGTAACACTAAATGTCTGTGCTCTACTAACTAGTTGTTCTAAGCCATTAGTTTTACTTTTATAGAAGAAAAAAATTGGTAGCACTGAGTGGTGTTGTAGCCATAATGGTCTAAGAGGTATATGAGAGGCAAGTGTGCTCTGGGTGATACCTTTATTGGAGCAGCTGCACAGTTAGGATACATTTAGACCAGCTTTCAAATGCAGTGCATTCTTCAGGTCCAGGATCTTTCTTTTTCACTACTACCTATAATGTGATGGAAGTTTTATAATAGTAATTTTCCTTCTGTATGTGGGGAAGATGCAATCATTTAAGATAAATGTTGTCATCATAAGAGTCTGAGGGAAACATTTCGGCTAACTTGATTTTTGTTTTGTTTTGTTTAGGTAATGTGGTGTGGCTTGATGAAGTAACAGCAACACGTGCTCTTATAAATATGAGCTCTATGCCTGATCAGGAAAAAATCAAAAACCGAGAAAACAGTGAGGAGAAGACAACTGAAAAACCCAAGAAAGGTAGATGCACAGAATATATGGGTCATGCCATTAAATACCCACACTAAAATTTGTGTTGTGTGGGGGTGTTGCATGATCTGAGTTACTGAAGAAGGTTCTGTCATATGGTTTCAGGTAAATGTATTCTTCCAGTTTAAAAAAGGCTTTCATCTTGGAAACCTTTTGAAGGAGCTGCTTCCCAAAAGGTGGGTTGGAGATGTACCAAAAACAGTGATTTGATCAATTAGAACGTTCTAAAGATGGGTCCAGACTCAGAGGTGAGGTAAATAGTGGTGCAAGTTACACAAGAAGAATTCTTGTGATTTACAAGAAAGGGAGTAGAAGTTGAGCATTATAGCAGTGAAAAGTAAATGGGTGTAAGAAGATGCTTTATGACCTAAATTCTTCTGCTGGTTTCTTTTCCTTGAAACACCACCATCCTCTACGATCTCTGGGCCGCGGTGCTGCTTTATCATTGTGTAACTTCCACTGCTGTTTATACCAGCTCTGAATTTAGCCAATATTCTCTTTTCTGAAACAGCATGCTGCAAGGTTAGTTGTAATAAAACAAAGCAGAACTACACTTTGACTTTGAACCTGGAAACTCTGGGTGCATCTACACAAGATGCTGACTGCAGTAATGCTGCTTGGCAGAAACAGTGACATGATGCTACTGTATGGCAGTGTCGCAAAAAGGGTGTTCGCCAGCACTATTGCAAAGTAACTCGCATTACTGAACATTTATTATTTACTAAATAAATGCACAGTAGCATCTTGTGTAGATACGGCCATCTAATCATAACTCCATTATAGTCTCGCGGACATAGTTCAGAAATCTCTGGCTTCAGTTACCTGATGACTGCACCCAACTGTTTTACTGTTAGGTCCATGTGATAACTTACAATGATGTGGCATTACACAGTACTAATGAAAGTGAGAAACGCTTCTGTTGTTAAGGTTATTATCAGTGTCACTTAAGTGAGTTGTACAAACAAATTCCCTTTTCTCTGTTTTAAGCCTGAGCAGGCCCCATCAGTTAAAGTCTGTTTTCAGAACTTTGTTAAACTTCCAGTAGCCTTCCCAAATACATTACTACCTGCAGGTTTTCTCTGCAACCTCACAGCATCCCTAGCATCTTCCTTTCTTTAAGAAAGCTAATTTGTACAAGGTATTGAAGACTCTCGGCTACACTTCGGATCATCTAACCGAAATATGTCTCATTTAATTGAACTGAAAGCTTTTTGGTGTAGTTGTAGCATATACAATAACTAGGGGTCTACCTAAATCATGGGGGGACTTACCAATTTTCGCGGATTGATCATGGCATAAAGTTCTTTTCCACGGTCATTTTGCAGTGGCCCGGCCACTCAGGGGTTATTGGTGGAGAAGCCTCAGGGGCAGGGGGGATGGACAAGGGAGCAACTACCTCCATCTTGTCTGCTGCCCTTTATGCCATCCTGCCAGCTAGTACTTTTCCCCTCTCACCAGGAAGGACTGTGAGCTCCCACTGGGGACCCAGAATTGTGTTTATTTATTGCTTTATTATTTATTTTTGTTGATTTTTGTGGACAAACATGGATTTCAGTTTCCCAAAAACCATGAAACTGCAATTTAAGTAGTTAACCATCATAACCTAAACGTAACCATGAGATAATTTAAAATAAATACCTAGATGCTATAAAACATAATCTTAAAGTACCTGCTTTAGGAGGATTTTAGAGATTAAGGGATCGTATTAATTGAAATTGAAGAGCCATACTTGCACATTCATCATACTGGCTACTAAGTAGGTATTACATCAGGTCTCCACATATCATTATGTAGGAGGACTTTATGTTACTATTACACTTTTGTACATACCTGTTCATCTGGAAAAGCAAGAATACTAGGTGAGGTTCAAACTGTTTAGCCCAAAAAGGACTTATGATGCAAGTTAAGGAATGAAGATAAATAAAAAAAATAAATAAAAATGCAAAAAGGCTTTGGCTTAGAGATCCCTTTTTCAAATTGATAATATGAGAATCAGTTATATATTTTGTTATAAAACCTCTTGCAGTGAATAATGATCCCACAACCCTTTTTTTTTTTGTAGATCAGATGCCATCCCTGATAACCTGGCCATGTTCTAACCTGAATAATTGGGTTTTGTTGCCTGTCTGAATTCTCTCTGATTCAGCATTCTCCACTTTCTGCCATGAACTTTTGTGTAGTTGCTGCGAGCTGTTGAAAAGCTGCTGTATTCCACCCTGCAAGTTGTTAGTGTTCATTGTTTGGCAAAGTGGCCCCTATAGGCCCGTACCGAAACAACATAGCTATTGAAAGGTTTAACCTACATTTTTAAAGTGCTTTGGGGTATTTGTGAGAAGCATTGCTAAACGATATATCACTCACTAGTAAATCCTATCTGAGGAATAATTAGAAAAGCTTGTAACAGTATAAACAACCTTTTTCTCATTGCAAATTATTAAACTGGAAAATTGATGCTATTGTCTAGCGACTGTGATCACGTATATAAAATTCCCAAAACAATGGCCAATTCTTGAAATTAAATGCGTTCAATTTCTTGGCGTCAATGATTTTCTTGATATTTTTAAAGTAATGAATTCTAGATTATGGGGTTTTGTTTTGATTTTAAATAGTAGCTAAATAAATGCATTCAGGATTTTCTTTTAAAAATGTTTGTGGTTTAAGCACCCAACAAGTTCTTAAATCCTGACCTCAGTGACCTCTGTCCATAAGTGAAGTGCAGTACGACTTCTTTCATTTTCTGACTATTAGACTTGTAATCCTACAGTTTCAACCACTTGCCTGGATTTAACGTGCAAGTATAAAGAAAAATCTCTGATTATTTAGTGTTGTTTTGCATTCATATAATCTGTTTAAAATGTATGCAGATGTTTCTCACCAGCTTTCACAGAATGACTAATAAGCTCTTGTTTTCTGAAATCAAACTGGAAGCCAAAATCTGACGTTTTAAAATGAAGAATATTTTTTTTTTTGATTTGTTCTTAGACAAACAAGAGGAAAGCTCAGATGATGAGACTGAGGAGGGAGAGGTTGAAGATGACAGTCCAAGTGATGTTGAGGTCAGTACAGAAAGAAGAACAAACATTAGCATAAGAGATGCGTTTTTGGCCAGTGTAACGTACTTCAAATATGAAGTACTTCTAGTGTCAGTTGTGAGTAAACATATCATATGTAAATATAAATTAGTAATTAAATTATCTTTGTAATTAAATAAAATTTGTGGGGAAAACAACAAAGGCAAGTGACAATCTGAAGAGCTTGTCAGTGGGGATATCAACACTGGAGGGATTTGCGAAGGTGGATTTTGAGGAGAAGGAATGTCTCTGGCATACAGGAGGTCAGAAAATCCAACCTTGTGAGGTACAGTATGAAAGAAATTGTGAAATGGAGACTTCAAAACAGCAAAAGAATTGTGAAACAACAAAGCTCACACGCATGCTGGGAGGTTCTTAAGATGACGATATATTTTCATAGTAATTGCTTGTTAGTTTTGACTATTGAATGAAATAAATGTGTATGTAAAGACTTCATTTTTTGTATCCAAAACTGTCTTCATTTTTCCACCCCCACCCCAAAGCTGGATGCGCTCTCTCAGGTAGAAGAAGATTCTCTGTTACGTAATGATCTTCGTCCAGCCAACAAACTAGCTAAAGGAAATAAACTGTTCATGAGATTTGCTACTAGAGGTAAGTGGCCCACTTCAGAGACCCTCTACAATTTATTTCATGCCTAAATGATGAGCTGCACAAAGATTTATTATTATTTTTGATGTTACGCGTTAGCATGTCATATCTAAAAAGCAATCTAACACTTTGTAATATTTGCGTATATTTTGTGTGTAAATTAAATCCAGTCCAAGTGAGATATAAAACTTACCCTGGGCAAAACTCAGTCCATTGCAGAAGTTCAACAGAAGACACACTTCTTAATCCAGTGATTCTCAACCAGGGATCCGTGGCACCATGGGGTGCCTTGAGATCTTTTCAAGGGTGTCACAAGGTGCTGTAGCATTGTTACATGTTCAGGCAAGCCAGAGATTTGAAACAGTAATCCATAGTGTTAAAACGCTATGACCTGTTGTGGCCTGAGCTTTTTGAAGAATTACCCTGTTACTTTTCGCTTGGTTTTTGACTACAGAAAAGTAAGAGTTGGCATTTTCCGAGAGGCACCTTTGAGTCTAACGTGAGCTGCCCTGAATCTAATGAGGGATACTTTGAGTCCAAAAAGGCTTAGAATCTTAATCTTTCTAAACAGGTTTTCTGCTTTCCTGTCTCACAGGGGTAGTCTCACCATTTAAAAGCATCCAGATCATTTGACATGCTTATGATATGGTACTTCTTGTGAGGTAGTGGGTGGAAATTGTTACCAAGTACAATAATGTCACTGGATAATTTATTACGAGTAAAGTAGACTCAGTTGCTTGCTTTTTTCTGATATGGATATATCTCTTTTCACAAAGCCCTGTGAGTGTCCTCTCTAAGATAGTGTCCATATTCCTACTCTTACTGATGCGTAATCAAACAGATGGCTAATAGATAGTCAAAGGCTGTGTGGAATGAAATCAGCTGAATAGTGTGTCTTTTACTGCTCTGGTTTCATTTCAAAGGAGTTGTCAGCAAGACTATTCCTTTTTTGTGTTGACTAAGTGTTGTTTGAAGGAAGGAAACTGGCCATTTTAGAAGGTCGTTAATATTTTAGACATTAGTTTTCTGTGCATCCTTCTTGCCTTGACTTAGACTTCCTTAATTTTCATACCAATGTGTTTGCAAAAAGAAAAATATTCCTTTGACTTTAGCACATTTTTTTCAGATGACAAAAAAGAACTTGGAGCTGCAAGGAGAAGCCAGTATTATATGAAATACGGCAATCCCAATTATGGGGGCATGAAAGGAATTCTTAGCAACTCTTGGTGAGTACAGGGCAAAGGGACTAGGACCATACACATATTTAATCATGTCAGTAAGATTTTTTCAGCTATGGATTTGTCCCTTAAAGGTCTGAAGACTGGAGAGAAAAAAGTATTGTGTGGTATTTAAGCAAAGGTGACTTTACATTTTTAAGTCTTAAAGGAAAAACATTTAAAATTAGTCTGTACTTGCATTCATAATGTTCATGCTGCGGACAGAATGGAGCCCCTGAATACATGCTTCTGACTGCCATTGAAGACAGTGAAAATGCAGTTGCTTTATGGCTTGGCTGAGTTTGGCCCACTCTCATTTTGGCCTTTTATATGACAGCAATATCTTCCTTTTGATGAATTTTAGGAAACGAAGGTATCATTCGCGTCGAATCCACCGTGATGTAATAAAGAAAAGGACACTTATTGGGGATGATGTTGGCTTGACACCTCCTTACAAGCACCGGCATTCAGGTAATCTGTTAATTACTAAATGAAACACATTGCACATTGTATCTTCAAATAGAGTTTGAGGATGTCTGCTGTTGTGAAACTCCAGAATCAGAGAAGGGAAGGAAATGATAAGGTTTATATTAAAGTAGGGCTAAAAGAGAGCACAAGATCATCTTGTCTACCCATTTGAGCTAATTAAGTCTACCTATACTTATTTCAAAACCAACAGAAGTTTTTCTACTCAAATGTGGTCTGTGGACCTCTGGTAGTCCACAAGTCCATAGCAAGTGGTCAGCTAATCACCCTGGAGCCTCTTTTCTTTGATGATAAGGTTGTATGATAAATTTTGATGGTTGACTTGGGTCCAAAAATGTGGAGAATCTCTGCATCTGGCTTGTTCCTAATAAGCTTCCAATGAATGCACGGTGTCTCAAGGTAGCCTGTAAGGGAATGGAGGTACCCTATCAGCTAAGAAGTATATAATCAACCTTCTTTGTTGTAAATCGAGGTGGTTTGCATATATGACGTAGGCCTTACTTTTGTGATTTGCTTCACCTTAACCAGACTGAAGATTAGTCCAAGACAGAGCTGTAGTTACCGTGTGCTATGTGGATGGAGGTGGCTAGAAAAGAAAGATGAGTCAGAATATTGAATCCTGTGCTTTGCTGTGATTTGTTTGATATGTGACCTCCTCATGTTTCTGTTTTCCTGTTTGTAAAATTGGGGTTATCTAGCTCTTGTGCTGCTTTGTTGTAGTATCTCCTTATAACACTGGGAGACAGTCAGTATTACTTCCATTTTACTTACGAGGAACTGAGGTACAGAAATTAAGCAGTCCACAAAAGGTTACCATTGAGGTGTGGGATTAACCTCGGACTCAAACCCGTATCTTAATTCAGTGCCTTAAATGTTTTTTTGTTCCGTCTTCACCTGATGATTGTTTTGCAAGAGTATTGTAAGAACTAGAAGTAACAGAGGCATTTTAAGGTGAAAAGCTGTATGTAAATGCAAAACCATGTTAAGACAGCATTAGCATACATCATTTAACCATTAAAATAATTTTCTTTCAATGAAAGTATAGCTTTCAAGTAAAATAATAATCGTTATACTTATCTTCTGGCAGCTGTTCCATTAACAGTCTTTTTTTTGTCTTCTGTTTTGGCAAATTGACATTTTGAATTAGTAGTTAATTTGTATAGATTAATTCTATAAATGAGAGAGTGTCAGACAAACAGATTATTTAAAAAACAGATGTCTTTCACTCAGCTTAAGAGGAAAAACGGATCTATAACATAAAATTAGAGTACTGATAATAGCAGCACCTATTATATTGAGAGACCTGAAAGGAATTTCATTTGTTCTGGCACCAGCAGTGACCGCTATAACCCCTCGAAGAAACTGAAATTTGATTATCATTTCTCCAGCAAGTATCACAATATATTATATTGATGATTGTGCAATTTAGATTTAAAAAAAAAATCCAGATGCATTACTTAATTGACCTTCTGGGGCGTTGATTGTTATAGGCTGACTCATGTCATGACTCTCATTTCTTTCATTTTTCTATATTGACTTGCCGGTACATAAGCACTCACTCATTCTGCCTGTGAGGAGCCTTTATTTATCTTTCCTGATTTTTTGGATCATAGTTCTTAATAACTTGATGGAAAAAGAAACTTCAACATGTCAAAATTAATATATTGTACTTCAGGCCTAGTGAATGTTCCTGAGGAACCTATTGAGGAGGAAGAGGAGGAGGAGGAGGAAGATCAAGATATGGACGAAGATGACAGAGTTGTGGTAGAGTACCGGGATGAGCTACAAGCATTCAAACAAGCCCGAGATCGCAGTGCAGCCAGGCGATCAAGTGCTAGTGCTTCTGATTCTGATGAAATGGACTATGATCTTGAACTGAAAATGATATCAACTCCCTCTCCCAAAAAGAGCATGAAAATGACGATGTACGCAGATGAGGTGGAATCTCAATTGAAAAATATCAGGTAAAAATATAATTTCTTATGCTTTATTACTTAGAAGTGTGCCTTACATTCTAATTCTTATTTTGAAGATTCTTGACATAACACATTTTATAAGCATGCACTTTCCCTTCCCAAAAAGCATTACTTTACTGGGATTTTCTTTGAAGTTTTAGAGAAGGAGATGGAGCAGATTATGAGCCTGGCCAAAGATCTCTAGGGTCTATACAGCTAGGATTAGTAGGTTACAGCGACTTAATCACAGCTTCAGTAAGTTCACAGAGATCAACTGAAATTCTTGTAACTAATTAGTGTACAATAACTGAGATCAAGTCATTATTTCAAAGTATGAAAGTCACACTTTAACTTTTAAAGCATATATTATGTACAAGGATTTCATCCTGATCCTGTGCACATATATGTATATGATTTAATTCACTAAGTAGGTCGTACCAGTGCATTCAGCGGGACTGCATAAAAATAAACTTGGGCATGCAAGTGTGCAGGACTGGGCTGATGGTATTAACATCCTGTGTATTTGTCATTCCAGTTGTACCTTACATTTCCAGAGAGGGCATCCATAGTGTAGCATGTGATCATTGCCAGAACAAAATTTACAGTGTTCTGTTTTGACTTAACATAGGATGTGATCCTTTTACAGTATTCCTTGTGACTTGACATTTCAGTGTGCAGTATACCTCATGTTGGAAATCCTGAGCCCTGGGTAACGACTACTGGAAATCTTGCAACTGACACTTTCCTTAAGACTAGGATGAATGACCACATGTCCTGGGCAAACGAGAGTCTTAGGAGAGTCCCTGGCTTCCAGTCTAGTCCAGGCTGGTTGGTCAAAAGTCCTGGGCTGGAGTCTGGTGGGGAGGCATGGTGCAACAGGCAGGACCAAGGCAGGTAGACTGGAGCAGGCTTCACTCCTCCCTCATGTGGCACATCCTTGTTCCCACATGGAGCAGTGCCTGCCAGTCACCTGCCTAGTATACCACACTGCTCTACCTCCGTGTTGGACTCCGACCCAGGATTTTTGACCAACTGGCTGTGACCAGACTACAGAAGCCAGGACTGTCCCCATTTGCAGGACTTACGGTCACCCTACTTAAGACTGATCATTTATGATCTCGGCGACAGAACTGGCATGACTTAAGCGAAAAAGGAACATCAACAGAGCATCTTTAGCTCTGTGATTTAATAAAAACTTAAAAAAAGAAAGACGGAAAGCTATTCAAACTTGCAATTTTGTAGTGCCACATTGCAGGATTTTGTTAATGCAAAGGAACTTGAAAATGAAAGCTTCTAAAGCAAATGGAGTTGACTAGTAAAGACTAAACTAGGTATCCATTTTTTTTCTATTTATAATGCAAGGTCTTTATCATGTAAGTAAGAAAAACATTTTTAAAAACTGAAGTATACTTTTGATCCTCATGGAACCATTATATTATGAATTAAATCAGTTTTGAGACTATTCATTTATTCTGCATTTTACCCCCCCCAAGACACTGCTATAACTAGTTAACTTTGCTGTATCTCTGTTCAAAATGAGTACTAACTGAGCTCATTCACCTCATTTTTAGCTTTCAGTATACTTTGTAGCGATTAAAAAACTGCCAAAATGGTGCTTTTTACCACCTTTTACCACAGGTGGTAGCAGGTCTCTCTTTGACAATGTCTTACCCGTAGGAGATGTTACAGACAGCCCCTTGCACACATTGCTTATAATCTCTGTTAACAATCTGCGGTAATGTAAACCTGAGGGAAAGCACTGGCCCAATGTCTATTATGGTTCTGAAAAAGGATGATTATATTGTGTAATAAAATCAGAAACATTTTGCAAACTGTTTGTTACAAGTTTCAACCATGAAATGCAGGGCGTGCAACAAACATCTAGTGCTCTGAACTGACTGATTTGCTTGAAAAAGAATTGAGACTGACTCTGGATGCTAGGAGTTTTAAATAACCTGCTTTTTTTTCCCCATGCTTTGGAGTAAAAGAAATCTGGATATTAACTTTCAAAGTGTGATTTATACACCGGAGGAATCTCTCACAATTGTATTGGGCTTCAGTCAAAAGACTTTGCTCTGTTTAGAAATACATTGTCTTTTTTTATTTAGGAACTCTATGAGAGCAGATAGTATAGCATCCAGTAACGTCAAAAACCGGATTGGTAGCAAAGGATCTTCAGAGAAAGTTGCAGATGTAAGACTATTATTAGAGGAAAAACGTCAGAATAACACAGGGCAGCGTCAGCCAGCCAGCACTATAAAATCAGGTAATTTGGGACTTGTATTGCATACACTGGATGACTTAGTATTTCACGTGTGGTTGTATATTTTGAGTCACTTTAGACTAAAACTTCTGGACATTCAGTCCAGCTGCAGGTTGATTTGCTATTCTCTGGTATTTTTCACCCTTTATTATAAAGAAAGTTAAGTCCCCCAGACTTTGACAATTTGCAGTAATGAAATTGCAGTTCATTTGGTTTCAGTTATTCAGAACTTGTTCAGGTAAGTGTATTATGCTAATTTCTTCTCTCATTTGAACAAATTGCTCATTTATACAGAACGGGAGACGGGAAGGATAGCAGCGTATGATGATGAAAAGATGATCCGGTATTGCGGGAACTAGGGAAGGGGCATAGAGTCTAGAACTGAAGTTGAGGAATGCTGTAGGCAAGGAAACAGTCAGGTGGAGGAGGAAAATTGATTATTGCTTGGTTGGTTTATTTGTATCCAGTTCCCTCAGATTCTTTTTGTTCTGTTTTTTGGACTGGTCATTGCTTGATTCAGGGATTCTTTCTAAATGAAAATGTCTTGTACTTCCTGGAGGTCAGTATGATACAAAACTAAAATGGATTGCTTTTGGGCTACTTAATGCCAAATAAAATGCAGAATATTATGATACCTCCTCTCTAAAACTCAAAAATTACTAATCTTAAAGGCACTCAGAAGCTTATCTTAATCAGACAGAGTAGCGTATATAAAGAGTCCAGTTGTTTTTTCTGTTCTATTTTTTCACATTCTTCAGAACACCAGATTTGCTTGCATGTGTTCCTGTTTCATTTGTGTTCACATATTTTTTTTTCAGTTTTCTCACAAAAATTGCAGAACCCAGGAGCTATACCACACAGACCTCTAAATTTTCCTTATGATGAATGTATCACGTTACGGGTTAAATTTCTGTTTTTACTGGGATTCTGATTTTCCATTTTGGTTTCCAAAGTGAAGACAAAGTAGTGTTTTAATTCAGAAGCATGCTGGTTACTTTTTAGGTACAAAACAATGAAGAAGGCAAACTATTCCTAGTGTTATGCCCTATGCTGGATGGAAAGCTTTTTTTTTTTTATTTCCTTTGCTATTTATGCTCTTAAAACAGAAGTGTAACAAAACCAAAGATAACTCTCAGGAACCGTTATAGACTTACTGTTACTACTTTTGGTTCTGGGACAACTCCAGCCATGTAGCAGTAAATATCCCAAAGGGAAATACTTTGCAAAGATGCCAAGCCGCAGACCTGTCATAGGAGAAAATGAAGCCTAGAGAAAATCTAATACAAGAATTCAGAAAATTGAATAGGTAATGAATTGTGTAGGATTGAATGAAGAGATTAAAAAAAGAGAGAAACAAAAGGGGCTTTTATAATTCCAAGTTTTGCAAGTAGATGAAGCTGAGGATTAGCTTGGCAGGGGAAAATGAATGCAAAACATTGTAAAATAATCATTGTAAAATAAACCATTGCAAAATAAATTTCCAGATGTCCGGCAGAGGCTGGGAAAGAGACCACACTCTCCAGAAGTCAAACCCCCAAGCAGCACCAGCACTCCTCGTCGAGAACCAATATCAGACGTGCATAGCCGACTAGGGATCCCCAAGCAAGATGTGAAAGGCCTCTACTCAGATACTCGGGAGAAGAAATCAGGTTAGTTGCACGCAGAGAAAGTATCCCTTTTTTTTGCCTTTGGGGTTTGTATGTGGAGGTGATGTGCCGCTATTGTTTAATGACCAAACGATAGCAAAAATAATTTTCTGGGGGTTTTATTTTTATTTCATGGATAAAATTCTAGACTTCATAATCTTATGTCCATAAAAGCTTCACTTTAAAAAGCCTTAATTCACACCATTTGTAAGTTAAGACTGTTCTATATCAAAGGCTAAAAATGTCAACTTTTTCGGTCTTGCTAGAGAGCTGTTTAAGATGCTGTACGACACGAAAGAACTTCAAATGACAATCCTAAAGAATGTTCTGTTGACTGGAGTTAGAAATTCATTAGTGATTGTCTGGACAACTTAGCAAAGAATGAGGGAAAAAATTGTAACTTCTTGTGCAGTGGTAGTTAAGGGTATGTGGCTTTCTGATTTTTACTTGATATAGTTTATTCTCTTTTGTGTATAAGAAGTACTTTTACATAGATACCTCAGTGCTTACAATAAGAGGAGGTCTACACTAGGAGTGGCTCTGCCATTATACTGATTTTTGGCGATATTACACCAGCAAAGCATTCTGATGTGCACACAGCCTATACAGGTAAAGTGCATCAACACTAGGGGCTTCTTCAAGCACAGCTCAGTAACAGATGATACCCCATAACAGCTATAATTAACTCAGCTATGTCAGCAACTGCTCACAGCTTTGTATCTGACTTTAGCCTGTCACTAGAATAAGCACAGATTTCTCAAAACACATACAGGTGGGAGTAGGAAACGGTCCCTCCCCACCCACACCCGGTGCCCCACGCTGTAGCTGCTTGCAGCCTGCATGGTGCTGCCTGTGCCCGCTCCAGACAGCCCTGTACAGGCTGCGAGAGCCTGCAGCGTGGGCCACTGGACGTGGGGTGGGGAAGGGGCCACTTTTTCCCATGCTCAGCACCAGCTTCTTCCCTGCTGGCAAGCCGGGGGTCAGAGCTGTGCTCCCCTCTCCCTGCTGATGCAGCCCAGCCTGGCTCCACGGACCCCTGCCAGCCTGTGCCCTGCTTTGGGCCCCACTGGTGCTGACCCTGGGACATTGGTCCCAAGATGGTGACCAGAGGGCGGGGCACCTGTCAAGGGGTGGAGCACCTGTTGAGGGGTGGGGCTACCCATGCAGCCTTTGACAGCCGGCCAAAACTGGGTAAGCAGCCCTCCGCTCAAAATAATTGCCCGTCCCTGCTTTAAAACGTATTAAGTAACATACCAAAACTGTGTTTAATGAAATTTTAAGGTGGTATTCCCTACATTTTGAGTATTTCAACTATACGATAGTTAATGTTTAAGGCGTTTGACTGTGCTCCTCATGTTTCTCTCATGTTTATACTATTTTCCCCCCCCCCATTTAGGTAACTTATGGACCCGCTTAGGATCTGCACCTAAGACGCAGGAAAAGACTCCAGATAAATCAGAAAACTCAGCAGCATCTCCAGAGGAGGATGATTCAGAGCTCCAGCGGGTATGGGGTGCTCTGATCAAAGAAAAAGAACAGTCACGCCAGAAGAAAAGTCGATTGGATAATTTACCATCCCTACAGATTGAAATTAGCCGGGAGAGTAGTTCTGGGTCAGACACTGAATCATGATGCTCTTTTAGATCCTGATACTCAGGATTTTGACTCTGCAACGTGGCAAGATTTCCATTGCCCAAAAGCTGAACATTGTGGCAGGGACACGGTAATTAAGGTTCCAGGAGCCTCTCTCTTTTTATACAGAAGTAAAAACCTGTATAACACTTGACACTTAAAGCAATCACATTTGTCTTCGGTGTGTCGTGGCCCTGTGTTGTGTAGGGCATTGTTCAGTACATTTATTTTAGCAGGCCCTTAGACATTCTTTTAAAACATTTTTCCCCCTTGCTTCAAACTTTAAAGAGGCAAAACAATTCTGGATTTTGTAGACAACCTTTTTGTTCTTAATTTTTTTAACACAGGATCTTTTAAGAAAATGTTTTACACAGTTTGTCCAAAGAACAGGGAACTTCATAATAATCACCACTGCCTGGCCCTTAAAGCTGGTGCCAGCACCTGCCTTTTTCTTATAAACTAATAACAATGATGCTTCCTGGGCAGATGGCCACTAAAGGTAAAGCTTAGAGGGATTGCTGACTTCTACCCCTCCAAAATACTAAATGCAAATCTAAACCAGACATCCTAGAAAACTAACTTTTGAAAATACTGTCAAAGCAGCACCACCAGACTAATGTCAAAAAGGATTCTGCTTCATTCATTTGGTGATAATTAATTTTTACTTTAAGTGAAGATCGACAAGTTCAAGACCGCAGAATTGGATCTTTGACCGACGTGTGCAAATTCCTGAGGGTTATTTCGGAGTTTAAATGTTGAAACAATTTTAAAGATTTTCTTTCAGTATAGCTGTATTATGTTTGAAGAAATATAACAATTTAAAAACTTAAAAATTTAATTTTTATATTTGTGAAAATTCTCCTGTTGGCTACAGTGAAAGCTATAGTGGTGTTTTCATATGTGCTGTTTAAATATATAAATATATATAGAGATATATATATGACTGAAAGAGAAAAGGAAAAAAAAAAGAGGATCAGTGTCTCATGTCAATATTTTTGAATGTTCTTACTGTAAAGTACATGTGGATGTGCACATGGTTGACTTGTTACTTTCACCTTGTTTAACTCTTGTCCCCTTTCTAAATAGGTAAATTTTGATCAGTGTGTAGCTGATTTTTGTTTGTGGCATTTATTTTGACTGCCCACAATTTTGGGAAAAGAGTATTTTGAGTACGTCAGCTTCTGGTAAACAGAACACATTAGTAAAAATACTGCCTGCCAAAATTTGGCGATGCATTGTTTGCATTGTTCCTCGTTCCTTGGTTGGTCCTGTTAAGCTAAAATGTCAGTGCATTCCTTCCCCACCTTTCTTTTTTAACAACTGTTTTATTCTGTTTTCTATTTTTATACTACGTTGAAATAGGTTTGGGGTTTTCCAAAAGCAAGGAGCCTGCAGTTAGCTTCCTCTGTCACACTGTTGCGCATACAAACAGCAATATATGAAATGGGCGACGAGTTACGAGACCTGAATATGAAAGGGTTAGCTGGTGTGGCGACTTACTGGGCGTTAAGCCTTAACCGTTCCCTTGCTTTTGTGACACTTACCCTTGGTTTTGTATTTAATATTGAGTACAGTCTGGTAAACATGGCTCATAAAAATCCTGCTCAAAACAAGAGTAAACGATTGCAATATCTGATCACTGTAATGGGTCGCTTTGATGTGTGCTTCCATTAATGTTTCCCTGCACAAAGCTTTTCAGATAGAACAATATATAATAATACAGCTGAGATCTCATCCCCAAGAGCCTGGTAAGTGTCTAAATGGTGTCTTCTTGCTAGGTTGTTTGGGTTGTACTGAGACAGATCCTTGAACTACAAATGAGCCGATGCAGAGCAATGTGGGCTTTAGCATATTGTTTATGAGGTCCCTGGCCAGTGTGCTTCTCTGGAACAACATTCATATAGAGGGCTGGTGAAGAGGGAATTCAGACCAGTTGGAAAAGGAAAATACCAAAAGAGCAACTGTTTAGAAGCAGAAGAATTCAGTCAGCATTAGTAGTTAAACTTAGGCATCTTCTGGCATAAGCAAAGCCTCTCTCATCTATAAAAGCTTATTATTCTCTAAGCCAGTTAGTCTCTAAGGTGCCACCCTGCCCTGCCTTCTGCCTGACTTGAGGCCAACACAGACAACCACCTGGAGCCATTATCACCATGCTGCTGTGTCCTTGCTGGTCCAGGTACGTGATACTTTTACGGCCGTGTGAAAAAGGACGGCCCACAATGCACAGCTCTGCACCAGTGCAGCTTGCTCAAGTTCTGCATAGAATTACCCTAGAAAACCCACCCAAGTAAAATAGCTTTGATATAGGGGGCTAGCGATGCATACTGCAGTTTTCCTTGAGATAGCATTTTTGCCTTGAGCAAACTGCTATTTGCTTTTCACACCACCTACCGGTAAAGCACTTGTAACAGCTCATCCTCTGTGCATCTGCCCTGGTATTGCTAGTTACTTTGGCTCCCAAGTGATTTACACTGGTCTACAAAACTGATGTATATTATACCAGTGCAAAGATGGCTCATGTCTAGGCCCTCTATTGAGGCATCTCTGGTTTCTATTTATTGCTTAAATCTCTTATCAGAGACCTTTATGGCCCTAATTGCAAGTGAAAGCAAAATGTACTGTTAAAAATGTGTGCCCATCTTTGCTTCTTTATGGTAAGTAAAGAGGGTTGGAAGGGTGTTTGGTGGGGAGGGTAGTGAGGTGTGTTGTCTCTGGTTTTCCCTGATTTTGCTGGGACTCCTTTTGCTTGTGATGCAGTGTATATTTTTAATCCTTGCAGTTTAACTAAAAGTATTGGGTCTAACAGATATCCTTTCCTCAATGTTAATTCATCAGTGATATTAAATAGTTAACCAAAGGTCATGTTTTAAGCAGCATTGCTAAAATTCCCTTCCTCAGTTTGTTCAGCTTTTTCACTCTCCTGGTTCCTGCAGTGTTGGCCATTCACTAGCCTTTTAAAGTTATATTTAGTCTTTCAGGCTAGACAGTGCTAGTTCTGATGCAAAAGGCAAAAAGGAAAAAAAAATGAAGCTTCCCCATAATAAAGAGCCGAAAAGACCTAAAAGGACATCTTATAGTGATTTGATGTGAGAGAAACGGTTGGTTAGTAAGTGTAGCGTGATTTACGTATTCTATTAAAATGAATGCAGGTGGTTGAAAGTCTGTCAGATTTGGAAAACCACTTTGCTGCTTTTGTTTACAGAAGTTGCACCAAGGAAAGGGAACGAGTGTTTGAGTTCTTGTAGGACCACCCTGCCCCTACAAATGCTGTTTTTCAAAGAATAAATCTTTTAGTGAGTAGTATAGGTGACTGCATTCGACTGAACAAAAGCAATAGATATGTGATGTTTGAGTTTATGGCACAATGGCCTGTGCCTTGCACAGCAGTCTCCCTGCCCAAAGCCACTTGCAAAAACTGAGGCCTTTGGGGCCTTAAAACCAAGACCAAAAATAAAAGGAAAGCAAAGGTATGTTTTGTTCTAATGCAAGGGCAAGACACACAAAAGTGTAAGTATTTTCCTATTATATAAGCAGGAAATGTTCCAAACAAAAGCTACTTAAAATTATGCTGCTCGCCTAGTTTAGTGATGTTCACAGGTGGGGGTATTTTGAAAGGGCTGGCTCCTATATATTCAGGACCCTAGCAAGCAGGTACGTTTAAAAAAGAAAAAGGGATGCAATTGTAATTACTATGGAGGGCATGGATACAGCTGCTATCCTTTCAATACCCATGCTTTGGGATTGCAGTGGGGATGAAAAGTGAGCGGGGCCCAGCCTTTCTGGTAGGCATGCCACACATTGGCTCTGCACCTTTCCGAGCACCAGTCCAATCTTCCCTTTGCCTGCTCTGGTGCTGTTCTTTCTCCTCCCCGTCTTCCCTCTCGTAACTGTGGCACTCTTCATGGCCTCCCTTGCTTTACAGTGTGGTCTTCTGATCTAAACTTAAGCTGGCCACAAGGTATTGCACGACACTTTTACTTCCCCTTAAGCAGAGGGCTGGGCTATATGACTTCATAAGGCTCCTTCCAGAGCTGGTTGTGATTCAAGAATAGATTGGCATTCCCTAGCTGGTCCCCTGGATAGGAAAAGGGAAACTCTTTCACCTCCACTGGAAGCTTTGATCACCCGACTTATTATCCTTTCAGGTGTTTGTTTTTCAGAGAGGCAGATGGAGCATACCCCACTTCTGTTCATAATAAATACAAGTATAATTTGCTCTATTGCCCAACATGGCACAGGTCCCACTCTTTTCCCTGCTGCTTATGTCTTAAACAGGGGTTACCTGCATGCCAGTGAAGGGCATAAAATGCTCCGCAGCTCCTAGGCCCACTACCTGTTTTGTTCAGCTGCAGGTGCATCTACACATGCGATTAATGCACCTGAATAAACTCTGGCACAGTTTGTGCTGGAGCTAATTGCTCATGGGTGCAGCATTTACACGTGTGCTCAAGATGGTAGGACATTGAGCTAGGGTGGTGCAGCCTTGGCTGGCAGGAGTCCAGGGGGTCAGTCTGGTAGCATGGGGTTGCTCTAACCTGGCTCAACATGCTGCGGAGGGGCTGGCTAGCCGATTGCATGGGTGCTCCAGGGCTCAAGCACCCACCAAAAATAAAAAGCCATGGCAGTTTTGGCAGATGTTTAAAAAAACACAAACACCCAGAAATGCACTTCACCTGCAGTGCCTTACTTCAACTGGGCTCTGCACTGTCTGTAAAGATTGGGCACTTCAGCAGGGCTTTTTAATGCGTTAGCTAAAAACAGACTGAATCAACTTTGGCTAAAAAGGGCCAAAAAAGCCCTATTAAAGGAAGCATCCAATCTTTACAGATGCTGCAGAGCCAGGCTGAAGTCACGCACTGCCTTTTCTGGCCATGCACGGAGCTCGGTGTGGAGCTTAAACCCAAGCACTGGGGTTTTTTTTAATGCCTGCAAGCACCCACTGGCAAAAACCAAAGTGAGTGCCGGTGGCCAGGGCACAAGGGTGCTACAGCAGGCACCCTCGAGGCCCAGCCCCCATCTAGGCATGTGCAAGCGCACACAAGGACTCTACCATGAGATGGTCCTTGTGTCCCCCTACTGCACAATTAATTCATTTACTCTGGCCTAAGGGTGCTGCCAGGCTTGACTGAGGATCAGAGTCCGCTCCGCAGACCACGGCAGGGCAGCCCACGTGTAGACGCCCCGCCTCAATGCAGCTCCCGAGCAGGCTCCCACGTGCCGAGTGGAACAGTCCACTTCTTCCCCCCTCCCCCCCATCGGTTAGACGTCGCGTCCTATCGCGCCAGCGCAGTAAGTCCCTCCCCCCCCCCGGGTGGTACTTTCCAAGCCTTTAAAAGCCACCGACTAAAACCTAGTCTTTCTTTTCCGTTGGCAGCGCGTGAGGCGTGTGATTCTCAGCGAGGCTTGCGTCGGCGGCCGGGTAGCTCCCACAGAGCTAAGGCGGGTAGTGGGGATCTCGCTGCTGCGCCGCTGCGTTGCAGGTCGATGGCCGCCGCCGTACGGACCGGAGCCCAACGGCTGCCGGGACATCGCCATGCAGCGCCTGGCGTGCAGGCCGCGACGGATGTGCGCGTGCGCGTGCGCGGCCCGGCTGAGTCAGGTGAGCAGCGCGGGAATCCGTAGCAAACATGTTCCCTGAGAAGGGGAGCTGGTTCGTCTGGTTCTGGACTGGGTAATGATGAAATAAAACTTAAATTAGCTGGAATTACCGGCAGATTAGTGGTGGTGAAAGGGTTTTTTTTTCTGAATCTGCCTTAATAAATGTTTCTTGTGTGTCTTACTGCCCCACAAGAGCACGAGCAAACTAATGATTCTTTTTTCCTCTTTTTTTAAGGCAGAACAGTGACTTGAGCTGCAAGGTAGGCTTTTTATGTCTTTAGTTTATTAAGCAATACAAGGGGAACATTTTTGGGTTGGTTAAATAGGACCAGTCCCATTTATGGGTGTTTTTGTCTGTTTCCCACACTTGAAAAAGTACTGGGTATTTTTGCAGTCGACCTGTGCTTTTCAAATGACTGAAATGTAGGAAGCTATCTGCTGTTGAAATGATGATACCTGTAAATAGGAAGTGCCGTCAGATGCGATAACTGACGATAAACTTCTCACTTGTCTGAACTACAGCTATTTGTACACTGAACGCACATGGTCTGGAGGCTTGCATGTTGTATGCAAACCTTGGTTGCCTTTGTTACACTAAAGTGACAATGGCGCTGGGAGCCATTTTAATTTGGCTAAAGCATCCTAGAGAGGACTGGTAGCTTTGTCTGGAAATTCAGTCTTCTCCCTGCATGTTCATGTTACTTCTGCCTTGAAGAATTCACTTCTTGTAACACACGTGCTCTGTCACTAATGTTTATTTTAGCCTGGGCACTTGAGTATATCAGAAGAGTAAGACTTCTACGCAGCATGGAGAACCAGCTCATGAGACAGAGCTCCCGACAGTAAGGTCCACCTACCTCATTGGGCCATGTACTTTAGACTGGAAATGCTATGCTGAACTGAGAACATATCTGTGGATTATGGACCACCAAGACTGTGTAAGGAAGGTGCAGGCTTGCTTCTGTATATTAAATGGCATTTAGGAAGCTTCGAAGTTAAAATGATTCTGTTACTGCATTTAGTTATTTAGGGTATTGTCAGTTTTTCTTATGTAGTTAATTGCAGGCGTTCTAATGATTGTGAATTCCTAGAAGCAGTAGTGAACCTACTCGGCAGCTTTCTGTAGTCAGTCTTTGATTCTGAATCTTTTTTTACAGCTTTTTCCAGGGCATTTGAGGTGATCTCCAAGAGAGAGCAGCGCTCTGCCAGTGAAAATCCTCAGAGGTGAGTTCTAAAATTGTGGAAATCCTGTGTGTGATGTTTGTTTATCTTCAAGTACAACTTCAAAGACTAAACTAGATCAGAATGTTTTGTTTTTGTTTTGGGGGCTTTGTTTGTGTGGGGGTTTGGCAACAAAACTTGTAAGTATATGTTCTAAAGATGATGTCGCCTCTTTCTAAACCATAAGTGGCAGAGTTGTTTTTATTGACTTAAAGTTGCAAACTTTAAAAGTACTTGATGCACATGGGACCTGTGTTGGCTGAACCTTGGAGCTCATACAGAGAAATGAGTGAATACTATAGTATATTTATATTAAATTATATGCTATATTATTATGCCATATCTTCTATGGGGCGGGGGTGATAAGAGAGAGAGAGATGCAACTTATGAACAAGATATCAAATGATGAAACTTACCAAAAATTGCTGGAATTACCGGCAGATTGAGTAGTGGTGAGCAAAGGTTTTCTGACGATATCTTGTGCAGTACTAAATAATGAAAAATTTGCATTGCACTGTAACTCATTTTATCCTATTGTGTTATAGGTGTTCAGGCTCTTCATCTGAGATGGAAGAATTCCCTGAGTATCAATCCAAGTGAGCCTGTGGATTGGTTTTTTGTTTGTTTGTTTTGGGGGGGGGGTGTCTTACAATAAGTGTTTCTGAATGTTTCTGATTTACTCTAAAATTTACCTTTTTGTAAAAAGCATTAAAATGCATTGTATCAACATGAAGCATACTCTTTTGGCTTCTCAGATATTTACCTATTAAAATTCTCATTGCTCTACTCTTGGTCTTGTTTGCATACTTAAACTTGTGTTATAATAAACATGTTCCTTTTTATATTAAAAATACTGATAATGTGTATAAAGCAATCTAACTAAAACATTGGTTTCTGCAGGATTTGGTTCTTGCTACTAGACTGAGTGATGGATAGCTATATCAGGCCACTGGTCTTGGCTCTGAGAGAGAAATGCCAACCTGTTGAAACATTATAAAATTCATTTTTAATTGGAAGGGAACATAGTTGAAGCCCTACTCCATCTTACCAGTATTCTTTATTTTTAGTAAAAGTTTAGGTTGGTGGAAGTATTCTGCAAACAAGAGAGCCATCCCTTTCCCTGGATGACCCAGGCTAAGAGGGGGAAACAAAGGGAAACTAGTAGATGCCCATTGCAATTGAAACCGATAAGTATAAGAAAAGGCTTAAAATTCAAGAAGAGTTGTTATAAGGAAAGTGGTAAAGTATTCGCAGTGCCGAATGGGGCAGCAGAAGGAGCAATGGCCTTAAACAACTGCGAGGAAACGCTTGCAAAGTGTGGGTAAATACTGGAACAGTCTAGGGACAGGAATCATTCTTGGAAGTCTTAAGAGCAGGCTAGATGGTTACTTGATTGGGATTTGTTTTATTTGGGAATGATCCTGTATTGAGTTGAACTAGATGACTTCCCAAGGTCCTTTCTACCCCTAACGTTCTATGAAAAGGCACACCTAACTTCCAAGCTAAGAGACTTAAGCATGTTCCCTGAGACTTGAGACAGACCTAATACCACTGAGGAATTACTGAAGTTTGCCCACATGGTGTCGCTCTGCGAGAGATTTTGGTTGTACTTACCTCCCAAGTACTTCTGACTTCATTCCACCCTACCCTGCCCACCAACAAAAAAGTGAGGATGCTTTGCAGGAAAATACTTCCTTTTGCATATGTAAGCTTCAACTAGGAACACAAAAAATAAAGATCTATTATAATCTAGGCACTGTTTAAAGTAACATTTATAAGGAGCATTTCTGAAAAGTGCAATGTATATGTTGGCCCTTGCTTTCTCTCGGGAAGGGTATGTTGGGGGCGATATTTTGGATGAACTACACGGTTGGAATAAAGTTACTAGACATCAGAAGTAGTGGTGCTCCTGGGCAATGGCGGTGCTTGAAAGTGAACTGGTGTTATATTATCAATAGACTGTAGACAAAGGTGGGAAGAGAGAAGAAATGCAAACATCAAGAAAAATGCCTCTTTCCCTTGAAGCTATATGTAGTCTAGTAAAGTGCTTTGCAGTAGAGGAATGTGTCTGATCACTTCCATGTTTTGTTTTGTGGGTTTAGCAAGGAAAGTAGATCTGCAGGCTCTATTTCAGTGACTGTCAGTCAGAAGGAAATAGCCTGCATGTTCTAACTGAAACTGCAGTGCTAGCTTAGAGGTAGGTTCTAATTTACATGAAGTAACCAGTATTTGTATACTGATGGAAAAACCTTCTATATCTGTGCATATGATACTAATCTCTATTTAAACAGGAGTTTTACTTGAATCAAGCATTTTCTTGTGTGTATTACATACTGACTTTATGATTTAATATTTACCTGTTTTAACAATACATTTTTGGTGTTCCTGAAATAGCACATATCAATTTATTTTAAACAGTCATTCAAAAATGCAAGTAAAACTATTCTTCACTGTACTTCAGCAAAGTAAATGCCTGCTGGTTTAGGGAAAAAAAAGTCCAGTGGAACTAGTCACCTGCATACACCAAAATCTGCATTGGAATATTTAGTGTTCTAAATACAGTAATAAGCCAACAAGACTGTAGGATGAACTGTGATTTATAGAATGTGGACTACTTTCATATGCATAGAAATCCATGTGTACAAATATTTTTTGAAAGGTATGGGGTTATTTTTGGAAAAACACAATTTTGTATCCTACAATAAAAGATGAATTTAGATTCTTGCAATTACAAAACTGTAGGCAATACTCAAGTTATTTAAAATGTTTTTAAAGTGCATCATAAAATGTACCATATAACACACTAAGCTGTCAACTTGTTCAATGAGCATGCAGTAAGTTTGGTACTAATTAGATTCTTTGAATGCAGACTTGAGCAGTATGAAGCACTGACTAAAATGCTGTTTTTTGTTTGTTTGGGTTTTTTTAATTACCTTCTTCAATAGAAGCACATTTTACTCAGCTGTCTCATGAAATTGAATTCAAGTACCCTAAATACATTTTTTTTTGCCTATTTTTAGTAGCTTGTAAATCTTAAGTTTCTTTATTGGGATAAAATACATTTTTCTCAGCTGATGCATGGAGGGAAAGTTACTGAGAGTGCTTTTTAAAAAGATGAATCGGGCTATAGGATTGGACTTCAAAACAATGAAACAAATAAATGCCATTAGTGGTAACACTACTTTCTGTCTATACGCACCTGTTTACAATTGAGAAAACATTGCCTGACTTTCAAGCATGCTTACACTTGTATTTCTTGTTTAATTTAAACTGGATAGATTTGCTGCAGAGTATCCTGCCAGTACAGGTCACCCTTGCCATTCATGGGGGATATGTTCTTGTATCCCCCATGAATGGTGAAATCCATGAATAAGGCTGTCTGCGTTAATGAACTCGGTGCCCCAACGGCTGGGGGGCGCACAGCTGCTCTGGCAGCAGCAAGCACAGAGTTCCCAAGGAACTGCTTTAAGTGTATTTAAGAGGCAGGTTTGGCACTCACAAAAATTTGAAACTGTGAGGGCCAAACCTGTACATACTGAGGGTTTCCTGTTTTTTCAGTTGGGTTTTATTACTGTAAGCTTTTCTAGTATATTGAGATTTGAGAGGTTTGGAAGTGCTTCCACCAAGTCAAATGGAAGATGTTGATTTAGACGTACATCTTGTCTATACATAGGAGCCTTTTTGCTAGTTAAGATTTGGTTTAAGTTGCACCCCAGTGGTACCATTTATAGATGGCTCTTAATGGGTTTCAATTCATTCAGTATCACTTTGTTTGCGCCACTGCATATAAAATAAAGGTTCTCAGCCAGGGTTCTCAAAGTACCACTTTGCTTAAGTGGATTTGTAGTAGAGGTTAATCCATATTAAAAGAGTGCCTCATTGAACAAAAGCTGCTTTGTAAACATGAAATACATAACTTACAGTGCTTCCTTGGGGAAAATAAAAATCTTTTCATATGCGCTCTAAATGCAATGGTTGGGAGCATTGACAGGAAATGAGTACTAGAAAGGTATTGAATTAAAGCTATAATTACTTTGGAGTTGCAAGAGCTTGAGGGCAGTTGGCAATACCCCCACAAAAATCTATGGATAAATTTTAAAACACATGAGAGGATTAAGGTAGCAAGGAAATAATGATCAAACAGGAAATGCTGAAACTAAGAATGGCTGCATGCCAGGTCATAGCAATATGAGAGTGGGGAATTTCATAAAATTCATTTATAAGAATAAAGTGGTGTATTCATGGAACTATACATAATGACAGGAAGGTTCAGACCTTATGTAGAGTTAATCACTTTGGCAATGAGAGAGTAAAATCTTCAACCCTTCAGCTCCTCTTACTTTTTGATCCAGTTGTGAGATTGGATTTGGTGGTGCATATTTTTGTTTGATAGAAACTGGATTGTGATTGACAAAATCACTTCACATAAGCCAAAGAGCAGCTTTCACATAGTCCTAACCTTTGAACTCTATAACTGCAGTTTAACATGCCTGTAGTAGGAAATGGAATCCATTTTTTAGACTTTTAAAAGCAGTTTGGAGTGAATTTGAAAAAGGGAGGGGAAAAAAAAAAAGACCCCATAAATGTAGCTGCTTGTACTGGTCAAAAAAACAAACAAACAAAAAGGAACCCAAAACCGCTATATGCAAAAATACAAGCATCTAGTTGCACAAATGTTGGTCCACTTGATGTACTCTTGTTTGAAAATATGGCCTTTGATGTTATTTTGGAGTGGTATTAAATGCTGTCATGGTAATACAGAAGTTGGAAAGGGAGGTGCTGTCCATAAGAGAATGATTATGGATAGAGGACTGCTGCTCCCCCACCTCCCCCCGTACATGCACACACATACCTCCAACAAAACACCTGACTATCATCTGACTGTAGTCTGTCTACTTGTTACTTAAAACATCTCTTTAAATATGATATATTTTAGCATTAATTTATGCTGCATAACCATTTAAAATTTTAGCATGTAAATCTAAGTTATATCTCCTGCCATTAGCAAGAGACAGCTGGAACCTGAATATGGAATCTTCTATTTTGTATTCAATCCGATTCCTTATTTTCAATGTTTGTATCTGACCTATTTATATTGGTACAGCTCTGTGAAGTACAAAGATGACTAGACTTAACTTCTTTTTTTTTTTTTTTTTTTTTGACATAAAGTCAAACTTTCAAAAGCACCAATGTAGACTTCTGTATTGGCGAAACATTCATGAAATAGCAAAGTTTTGCCGATGAGTGCTTCCTTGAAAGGTAGGTCTGACAGCTAAGCATCAGGAGGTTGTGATTCAGTTCTAAGTTTACCACTAGAGGTGCACTGACACATCCATGGCATATCAGATCAGCACTGATAATAGGAAAATGAACATTATCAGCAATAGGCTTTTTGGGCCTGGTGTAGCTGATAATGTCACTGATAAATGCTGCATGCATGCATGCATGCATGCAGCCTGGCAGCTTGGAGAGCAGGCTATGGGGGAGAAGCGGTATGAGGGAGGGAAAGGGCATGGAGGGGGACAGATGGAGGTCCCTATCATGAGGGAAGGAGTGGGGCAGGGCAGGTGCTTCTTAGGGTGATGAGTGTGACCCCAGGAGTGGGATGGAGCCATGGGTAGCTTCTCCAGGGGGTTGGCGCACACCCCCAGGGGAAGCATGGGTATGGATTAGAGTGTGGGGTGAGGGCAGACAATGGGCTAAGAGCTAGGGGCTGTGCCAGCCTCTTCCCTGTGGGGTGGGGGCTAGGCTGGGGCAGGCAGCAGCATTAGGAGGGGTGGCTACAGGGTGGGATGTAGCCACCCTACTCCCCTGCAGGGAAAAGGTTGGCACAGCTCCAGGCCTTAAGCCCTCAGTGGGCAGTCTGCCCTTACCCCATGCACAAATTTTTGGGGATGTGTCCACCATGCCTCCCCTGGGTGTGTGGGGAGCTGCTCCCTGCTCTTAACACCAATGCGTGCGCACCCCCCCCCCCCCCCGATGAAATGCCTGCGGCTTCATCCCACTCCCAGGGTTGGATTCACTGCCCTGGCTAGGTAATGCTTGCCCCTGCCCCACTCCCTCCTTCGCTGTGGGGGCCTCGATCTGCCCCTCACACTCCTCTCGCTCCCCACAGCCTTGTCAGCAGGAGGCTGCTCTCAATGCTGCCAGGCTGCATTCCTGTAAATCAGCTATCAGATCGGTATCGGCCTATGTGGCTGGTTAGTAATCTGCCATCAGTATTGGCCAAGAAATTCTTTGTGTGTCCACCCCTATTTACCACAGATTTGTTGCAGAAGAGGTTGAATAACTTGTTCATACCTTAGTTCCCCCCTCACCTTTGAAATATAAATAGTAATACAACACTTGCCTGTTAAGAATGCTAATACTTAAAATGCCACCAAAGTTCTCTGAAATCTTCAGATGGTGATACTGAAGCATAAATGGTGGTTTTATCTTTGAAGGGAACCACTCAGAATTGCCACAGTTGGTACTTCAACAAGCTATTTCAGAAGGACTCCTACATGGAAATTAGCTAGTAATTGTACTGGTCAAGTATAAAATCTGGGTTTCATATCCTTTGTGATTATGTCATTAAAAGCAGACTCAAAATTATGATGTGATGTTGCATTTGTCACAGAATCAGTAGCCTATATTTCTAAATGCGATGCATTTCAGCATTAACTCATGCTCTGTAACCATTTGAAATTTTAATATGAAAATCTCAAGGGTATCTCTTGCCAATAGCACTAGACATAGCTGGAACCTAAATATGGAAAGTATCATAAGTAACTATTGATGGTTACTCATGCCCAATATTAAAATGTGCTTCACTTTGTTGTTTTTTTTTAAGTCAGTCTGTTTGCAGGATTGGATATAAAGTAAGTTGCTTACAATGGGATTTTCATGAGCACACTAGGCTGTTCAGATGGGTCATGTTTCAGGATCAGGGTCTTTGAATTTAAGACAGAGAAATGGAATTCCATGATTTTTATAGAACTATTAGCCAGAAGATGTACTTAACAAGTGTCATCTTCTATAACATAAGAACAAGTTACCTCCTCTTGTAGCCACAGAGTTGTCTGCATTTTCTGCCTGATTTCTTCTTCAAATACAAATATGTTTCCTAAGAGTATTTGGGCATTTCTGGATTTAAGCTCATGTGATAAGAGGACTTTAATCCAACATTTCAGTTTGTAGACGTTGGAATTGCAAAGAAGTTTTCTCTAGAAGCTATAGCTCAACGGTTTGTTATTTTGTGATTGTGGTAGTGTTGGAGTGATGTTGGTAGCTGTGATGGTCCAGGAAAAAGACAAGGCAAGGATTTTTGTGGATGTTAGCTTTTATTGGACCAACTGTTTAGTTGGGAGGGATATAGACAAGCGTATGTTCATTTTGATTATCTTCCATAAAACTTATATTAATGTCATTCTGAAAATACTTTTCTACAAGCAGCTCATTCATTGCATGTATACATAGCAAGCACTGTGCTTGGTAGCATTTGCAATCTTGACTGTTGTGACTACATAAAGGAGTAAGCAGCATGTCCACTAAGTGTACAGGGATGCTGATCCCCTGGCCCGTGGGCTAGATCTGCCCCTCGGAGCCACATCATCCACCCTGTGGGATTCATCAAAGGACTGGAAATTTGGAAGTGGGGGAGTGGTGTTGGCATTAACTTACTCCCCTGCTGCCAAACCTCTGGATTTGGGGAGCTCTAAAGGCCAAGTAATGTGGCCCTGCATGCCAGAGAACCCGGTGCATGGTTTCCAGCCCGTATGCAGACCAGTCCTGTATCACTTACCTGGCCTGTGCTGCTGGAAGGCTGGGCACCACAGCACTAGTATCTGGCTAGCTGGGTGACTCCCCCGCCACGCCTTAATGGAATATAATTAGGTTGTTAAATGAAGTGGGAGGGTGCCCATTTTACACCCCGATTTTGGGGGTGGCTATCTGCAGCTCCATTCCACCCCTGCCTCGCAGATAGCATCTCAGGCAGTTGGCTCACCGTCCCCTTTGCCCACTAGCTGTGGCCCCCACTCATGGGGACCTTTGGCTTCTGTAAGCCCTAGCCCCACCTCAGGCCAGTCAGGACCACGAGCTTCTGTGTTCTTCATGGCCATCTCTCGCGGTGGACCCCTGGCCCTTTTGACCCTTCTGGTCCTGGCCCCAGCATGGACCAGTCAAGTGCCTCGGTTGGGTTTTCGCCTCCTGCCTGCGCTTAGGGATCAAGGTCCCCCATTCCCAGCCCAGGTGCTCCTGGAAGCGTGCCTGGCCCTGCGAGGTCACTCCCCCAGCAGGCTCAGGCGCCTCCAGAAGCTTACCTGGCCTACCCTGCTCTTATGGAATATGGCCTACCCAAAGGTGAAGACTGGGGTTAAGGCGCCCCTTTCACTGGGGTGGTAACTGGTCTGGCATTTCCTGGTGGCTCCCGTGCTACTGAGAGCCCCACCAGGCTACCCACTCCTGGCAAGGTGCAGTTTTAGGGCATGCGCAGAACTGGGAGCCTCCAAACCATCCCCTACAGCTCCTGCTTTTACCTCCAGGATGTTCCAAGCAGCCTTGCAGCCAGGCAATGTCACTGCCTGCCCTGCCAGCACCAAACTGCCCTGTTTATATAGGCAGCCATGGATCTAAAAACTGGGTGCTGCAGTTAAGCACCTGCTGGCTGCTTGGCTCAACCCTTAAAGTGGCAGGCACCCACAGTGTCCTGCCATGCCCCCTTCCTTACAGTCACGGCAGATTGTTAAACAAGAGTCTGTTTTTTAAGCATGGATTTAAATAGACGCAGCGTAACACTACAGAGGTCCTGGTACACTGGCCTGCAGAGGTCCTTCCTTCCAGGCATGGAGAGTAACAAGGAAGAAGGTGAGGATGGGAACCAGAAGCAAGGGGACCAGTTATGAGTAGATAAGCAAAGCTGGTAAGGTGGAAAAGTGACTGCATTTTAAATAATCTACTTGTTTTGCCTGTGTGAGCCACAGTAAATGATGAGGCTTTTGTGTAAAAGGTATTTAGATACTCAGTGTCTCTTGATTAATGTTACTGTAAAGCAATCAGATGTATCTACATATTAATGTACTCTGTTGCAAAAGCATAAATTACAGTAATTAATAAATTGCAGCTATTAATTCAAAACAAATCCCACTTCAAATACCAAATGTGCAACCCTGGTTCAGTTTGTTGCCTAGTTTCACTGCTATTGCAATTAAATCAATTTTAGTCACTCCACTTGTTCAGCAAAAAAGAAAAAATTACTCTGCGTACATTCATGTTTGAGGCTTAGTTTCAGCCTATGTTAATAAAAGAAAAATGAATCATCTTAGTTTGAGAGGAGCACATTTCAGAATGAAACAGGAGTTCATCTGTACAATTTCATTCATTCTTTTTGTTAGGGGGTGGAAAGACAGTCTTCCCTTCAGCACCATGTCTCAATGGATGTAAGGAGAAAATGAGGAGCTCTTGGAGGGATTTCTACTACTAGCAAAATTTGGTTACGTTGAAGGTAGTGCAACAAAACCATTTCTTTTTTTTCCTTTCTAAGTATTAGCCAATGCTTCCACAATCTATAGCCTCATGTTTTAATCAGAGATGTAAAACATCTGAATCTTCCTCAGCAAAGTTAATTGTTTGTGCTTAGACCTTGGTCACAGGATAGAGGTACTGAACAGGAGTAATAACCATCTCTCCTTCCCTTTCTATGCCCAGTGGCTGAGATCTAGTTCTGTACTGTTTCCAGGATCTGAGGACCAAATTTATTTTCATAATTGCAAAAAACTAATGTTAAATCGCCTCTTGAAATCTAACAGGAATATGTTTGGGGGATCAGACTAGAACTCCATGTGGTCCTTCTTGTTCCAAAAAGGCCAAGTTCACTTAATGATCTGGTGAAATTTGTAACATTTCCATACCTCACTTGCCAACTCAAATTTCAATCTCTTTCATTTTCATTTTACATTTAAGTTAATTTTAGGACAACTATAATTGGGCCAAATGCGCTCTGGGTTATATTCATGTAATCCCTCAGTCAGATTGCATGAGTGTAACTGAGAGCAGAATTTTAAAAGAAGCAGCATTAGGACATAATGTTCTAATAGTGGTACGGTAGGAGAGAATAATATCCAGTCAATTTCCACATCAGACACTTTTTAGGCCACTAGATGGTGCACTAATCAAATTAAGCACATTTATTTTTAACCCCCAAGTTAAAGAGTTATAACCTTGTAAAGATAATTTCCCAAAGTAGCAAGTCACATTCACTAAAATTCTTTCTCCCTTATTTGATCCGATGCACTGCCTTGAGTAGCATTCAGGCAAAGCCACACACAATGGCAATATATAATTCTTTATTATGGCTGGAATGTGCTATGTAATAACTCTCTTATTAGGGTAATGCCCACAGACCAACCAAGAAAGGAGCATTGTCTTAGGCACTGTTCCAACAGAGTAGTAAATTCTTCAGGCAGTTACAGCTTATCATGTAGACCAGGGGTGTCAAACATGTGGGCTCTGGGCTAGATCTGGCCTCAGTGGTGCATGCCGTTGGTTTGAATTGATCTGGACTAGTCTCAAGTGTGGGCCTAGGACTCGCGCTGCACCTGTTCCAGCTGGGAAATGCATCACGTGGTGTCCACCCTGGGTGCTATGGGACACAGGGGCCGTGTCCAGACAAGCATGGCCATGAAGTATGTGGTGCAGCAGACACATCTGCAGTGCCACACACTGCATGTTCTGTTGTTCTCCGCACTACAAGGAAGCAGCACAGAGGGGTTTTATTGACCCCTAGATAGCCAGGGGCCAAAAAAACCATGGCAAAAAAAAGAGGAGCTGCAAAGTCCAAAGGAGAGCCATCCGAATGATTAGAGGACAAGAGAGCAGGCCTTATGAGGAGAGGCTGAGAGATATGGGACTCTTCATTCTAGAAAAGCGTAGATTCAGGGGGGACTTGGTGGCAGCCTATAAGCATATAAGGGGTGTGCACCAGGAACTGGGAGAACATCTGCTCACCAGGGCACCCCATGGGAAGACAGGGTCCAACAGTCTCAAATTCTTGGAAGACTGTTTTAGGCTGGACGTAAGGAAAAACTTCTTTACTGTCCAAGTCCCCAGGGCCTGGAATAGACTCCCCCAGAGGTGGTGCAAGCATCTACTCCAGATTCCTTTAAGAAACGCTTGGATGCTTACCCCTTGCTGGGATCATTCGACCCCTGCTGACTGCCTGCCCTTTGGGAAGGGGGCTGGACCCAGTGATCTTGCAAGGTCCCTTCCAGCCCTTATGTCTATGAAATCTGAATAAGACAATGGGTACTACTGTACAACTGCAGTCCTCCTCAGTACCAACTCTTTTTTTCAAGTCATAGAATCATAGAAGTCGGGTCAAAGGGACCTTGTAGGTCTTCAAGTCTGACCCCCTGCCTGGGCGGGAGAAAAAAACTGGACTCAAATGAGTCCAGCCAGGTAGGCATCAAGCCTCTTCTTAAAGATCCCCAGGGTAGGAACCAGCACCACTTCCCTTGGAAGTTGGTTCCAG
>NW_017728932.1:8693046-8700255 GCF_001723895.1 Crocodylus porosus | reverse complement strand
GCATTTCACCCCGTTGTCCAAATCACTGATGAAGAAATTGAACAGTGCAGGCCCAAGGACTGAGCCCTGGGAGACTCCGCTGCCCACTTCCCCAAGTCATAGTGAGCCACTACGTTGCATACTTTTCCTCTTTACCCCTACAGCTGAGCTCCACTTTTCTTTCCCTTTTCCAGTGATTCCTGTTTCTTTAGCAGCCTTGAATGCCTGGTAAACATCATCAAACAGGACCTCAAACAGTTAACCCAGAACCCCTCTGTCACCCCCTCTCTCCAGCCTGGTGCATATGATTAGTGTGGTCCTGCCCTCTGTGAGGTGAAGCTGGGCCAGGTTGGCCCCTGCCTTATCTTCATATACATTTCTGGAAAATCCCAGGACTTGTGAGAACACCTGGTTCCAGTCCTGAGCAGGGGTTAATTAGCACATGGATCCTTTGTTGGGGATATCTGGAGTGCACACACATACTGAGCAGTGCTGAGCTGTGGGGTCACCATGGCTTGAAACACTGTTGACTCTGGTGGGGCTCAGCCCAATGAACTATATAGCAAATTATGAGCCTCTTGGCCTTGGACTAATGTAGGTACAGAAGTGAGGTGCAGATTTTATAATGAAAATAAGAATGGTGTAACTAGAGGTGCATTTTGGGCTCTCAAGTGAACCACAGTGGTCATAAGACAGGTTGGTAGAAGTATAGTCACACACGCACACACGCACACACGCACACACACACACACACACACACACACACACGGCAAGCATCCTGTGTGCAAGCCTTTGAGGCCTTGGAGTTCATATATCCCCTAACCTCACTTGCCCCTAGCCAAAAGGCCATCAGAGCAAGCTAGAGGGGGAGTGTGAAAGCAATGAGTGAGCTCTGCTCAGTTGACAGAATTTGGAACTGATTTGGCTAATTTGGCCTGAAACCACCAAAAAATAAAAATAAATAAAATACTGAACTCCATGGTCTCCAGGTTGGGGCTTGCATGCAAGGTGTCTGCTATGAATTTAGGAGTATCTGAAGCCCCCGCCTGAAGAGTCTGGGAGGAAGGATACTTGCTTATGTGGTGCTATCACTGACTTGAGCTATTGAGCCCTGCTCAGTTGAGAGAATATGGAACTGATTTGGCTCAGAACACAAAATTTCAAGTGGTGCTTAAAAGTGTATTTCTGGAGTACCTGTGCTAAAACTTGCAGCAGTTAAAAACCAAAAAACAACATGCATCAAAATTCAGAATGAACTAAGTGTATGGGAACTATATGCAAATTGCTATAGCCATGTTTAATTTCAAGGTTACTGTTTTCAAATTTGCTCCTCATTTCTACATGTTCAGGGAAAAAGGGGTCTGATAGTAAGGAGAAGAAGGAGGAAAAAGTTGGGGAGAAGCAGAGAGCAAAAGGGCTACCTCCCCCCCCCGGAGTTTATTTTTAGTGTTGTAGCAGTGGGAAGAGTACAAATTCAAGACACACCTCCAATCATTAGCTCCTATACCTGAACATTTTATAACAAATTTATATATTTTCCATATATATATAATCTAATTATTGGGGGGTCATCTTATAATCAGGGTTGTCTTCTATTCAAGTAAAACACAGTAAGTAAATGCAGTCAGGGCACTCGCACCAAATGAGGTGCACTTGGTACTTAAATAATTCCACTTCCATCATTCCCTTAAATCACTCTTTTGGGAGCATTTGTAGTAGGGGAATGTGCACTACCTGCTTAGGAAAGAGATGCAAAGCTTTTCTGATCATGGCAGACTGTGTAGTATCCAGGAATGTGAGGCTGCTTCAAGAAAAATACATTTCAAAGCTATTACTTTTGAGCTTCAGAGAGATCTTTGGTGATGACAGCAACACAGTGTCATTCAGCAGTATATCAGCAACTGCAAAGCTGTGGCTAGAGAAAAACTAGCATTTTAGAAAGAAAGCGAGGCTGAGATAACAGCAGTGACACCTCAACGTGGTAAGAAACCGATGCTTTTTTGGTTGCTGTTAGGCCAATGGCAGCATAGTGGAAATGAGAGTCCCGGTCCCACTTTGTTACATACTTTGTTGGGTCATGGGCAAGCTGCCTCCTTTTTCAGTGGGTTTACCAAATGCAGTATCATGTGAGTTAGCCTGTCTAAAGGAAGGCTTTGTGACCGATGAAAGAAGAGAGAAACACTGCCATGTCAAAGGGGCCACTCAGATTCAGGGAGCAGGGGTGGTTCAGATCACAGTATTCAGGCTGGTGTGAAAGGAGATCAGATGGGTCTAGGTGGGAGAAAGAGATACACGAGAAATTATTAGAAGGGAGGCACGCATGGATAGCATGGGTGTAGAAGGAAGTGACAGCAAAGCTGTGCGTAGCAAGAGTAGTGTTGTGCTCTCCTGGAGAAATCATAAGCATACGTCTGAGCACCCACAAACGAGATTGCCCCCGGCAGACCTATCCCAGGTTTACACTGAGCCCAGTCCATACTGGGTTAGAGCTTTGATCTGTGAGGTGAGGAGGACATTCCTGATGACATGCCAGTATGTGAGCCTAAACTGGTGAGACAGTTGCAGCTCAGACATGATCATCAAGGCTTGTAGGCACTCCCTTTGCTGTCAGGTCTCATTTCAGTAACTTGGGACATAGCAGTTGTGATTCAGCTGTCTGCCGATTTCTCTAGTGCCTCGTACAGCCCGCAAAAGTCAAGTCTCTGAAGTATGCGCAGACAGATGACAAATACTAGGTCCTTTCAGACTGTAGTTGAACCTCTGGGGACAGATTTAGGCCAGTAATGTCTTACACTACTACTTGAAAAGTCCCATTAAAGTCACTGAACTATCTGAAGAACAAGGTACTAGTCAATGAGAACAAGGGCCTTCCCCTGGCTTTTTACTGTCTTGCAGCTTCAAGACTGAAACGACAAACTTGGACATTATTTTGTAGCTATAAAGGGAGGAAACCTTGTCTGAGTCCTGGCACCTTTGCTTGGATCAAGAACTTTAACAGGAGGGACGGGATCAGCAGAAAAAAGGTCATATTTTCAAGGGATTGTGAAACTAGGAGTAGAAAGGTGATGCTTCCTACTGAAGCGATAGGACAAAGTGGGAGGAGACTGTGGTGCCCTAGCACCACACAGTTGCATGATTGTAGTAGCAGTCAGTTTTTTCATACACTGCCCACCCCCCAGTCAACTGCCCCAGTCACCCCACCCTAGTTATGCCACTGAAAGCATGCAAGAAAAATGCCTAATGTTCCATGTAAATTGGGGTTTCGTCATAACCTTCAGATTCACCTGCATGTTGCGGAAAGAAAAAAACTGCAAATGGTCAAAGAAAATGATGCAGTGAACTATGTGTGTGCTGTACAGTGGCGTTTCATGGGGGCGGGTATTTTTTTTTATTTTTTGGACAATTGTTGATCATATAGTGGTGTATTTGAAATCTTTCCCATTAGCTATGCTACTAAGCAGCTAAAGGCCTGGCAAAGGCACACCATTTTTGTATATACTTTCTCCTCTACTTTCATCACAGAGCCCCTGTATTGGTTGCTGGGAGCCCCTTCCACAGGACATATGTACTCTTTCCCCAATGGAAAAATGGGATCAGTGAGCACAAACATGAGGGTTAAATATGGAGAGGTGATGGTAAACCTTGAACTCTGAGAGGAGGAGAGGAATATTTACAGAACGGTACTATATTTGCAAAATGTTATTGTACTTCTAAAAACATACATTGCATTGCACTGTTGATAGTGCATGTACATTTTCAGAAAATACTGGCTTGGAAACTGCTCCTTTGGGGACTTTATATAATCACACCTGTAGGCAGACAACCCTCAAATAGTACTTATCTTTTGAGAACCATCTTTTAAACCATTTAACATGGGCTCTACTGATTTTTGTATATAGTCTTTTTTTTAACTAGAATGTTGTGCCATGCAAAATCAAATACCTTGCAGAGATCTGAGCAGAGAAGGCCAACACAGTTAACTTGTATCAATCAGACTTGTAATCTTGCCAAATACCACAAGGCTGATAAGACCTCTTCAAGATCGAGGTTATATAAGTTAAAGCAGTATTCAATTTGTTTGGTAGGTTTTCAGTAGCAGAAAACAATAGTTCTTGCTTTCTGTAGCTAAACCATTCCCCAATAATAAATACCGTCACTTAAGCAAGCCAATAATTTCCACTCACCTAAACAGTCTGAATTAGTAGCTGGAATTGGCTCAGTTTAAAAAAAATTGAGAGACAAAGCATGATTTCTTTCATCTTTGCTATGAACACCAGACTCCCCCCCCATTTGTTCACAGTCCACTAACAGAAGTTATTACAAGTTAAATATGTCACTGTTCTTCCCATATAATGGAAAAAGCAGCAACTAAAGCCAGCGGCTATGCTGGCTATATGCAGCAGGCAGCTACTTCTGCAGTCTGAGGCTTTCCGTCATGGTGGCTCACAGAATTAGTGCACTTAGAGGACTGAAGCAATGCCACTATCTCTAGAGCGCTGTTGCATCGTGTTCACAAATAATAGTCAAAGTAGTAGCGGCAGCAGTATGAAAAGGGTGCTTATTAATGAATCCCTGCCATTTCTGCTTAATTCCTACATCTTTTTCATGAACCAGTTAGCTTGTGAGGGCTGACTTGGGTAGATTACAATGACACTGCTTCTACTAGCTTTGGGCTCGTGAAAGTTAATGCTATCCATCTGTGATTTAGTGAGTCTGAAAGGTACAAATGTACCCTGTGTTCTGACTGCTTCTATTAAACGTCACTAAGGGCTTTGGCCCTAAATGTGCCCTTTTCCCCAAAATCTGTGTTTCATATTTAAATTTCATTATACACTCAGATCTCTGGGTATGTTCTTGAAGCTCCTGTGATTATAAAATGATTACATTAATCCTATTGATCTCCCCCCTTCTTCCGTTATAGGGCAGAGGCCTTAGCTACTCTTAAGAAAGTTCTCATGGAATTACATTCAGCACAGAAAACTCCTTCAGACTCTCAAAGCAGTTTTCTAGGTGCTGGCTGTGTTGGTTATTTGTGTGTGTGACATGAGTACCTGTCCACTAAGAGCAGACTCGTGGCATGCAGTTTACCAAACAGCCATCAGCTGTGGACAAACTTGAATTACGACTGAGGTTCAAATGTACAACTTAGAAATTAATGGAACTAGAATACAGCTCCTGTCTCTCAAGTCGTCTTGTTCCCTTTTGGTGATTTTTAAAAAATATTATGATTGAGTAATGGATCCATTTTACAGTCATTTCAGGACCAAGTGTTAAGGAGTACCCAGGCAGCAAGCTATTTTCTTAGAGCAGTCAAAGCTGTTCTCTCAATCCATTTAAGTGTCTAAAAGGGAAAGCTGGGTGCTTTGACTGTTTTTTTCCTCCCTTCATCTTCTCTGAAAGATCCTGAGCGTAATCCTTCCCTACTGGACAGTTTTTGCCCCTCTGCATATGTCCTCTTCCCAAGAAAATCTGCCAACTATATTTTGCATTTTAGCCTGCAGCACTGTGAAAAGCTGCTTCCATAACATCTGGCAAGGTGCAGCTCCCAGTGTACCTGAACCTGTACCTTTCCCTAGAGCAGCCTAAATTGTGTTTTGGTCTTGAATTCATAATTTAACAGCTAGGTGCATACAGAAAAGGGGCTCAAACAAAGCCCAGGCAAAATTGCTTTGCTGTATGTGAAATGGATACAAGCCTAACGAAGGTTGTCTTCCTGTTAGTGATACGTATAGACAACTAGGAAAGAGATTGTTTGTATTTTCCTAGTGGGGGCTGTAGGGACACTACCATACTACAAATGATAATAAGATATCTGCACACCACATCTAGGTTGGCATGCACTATGATTCTCATTTTACAGGTGAAGATTCACGGGTGCAGAGAAAGGAAAAGTGACTTAGGGTCAGGAAGAGAACGCAGGTCTCCCACCTCCGAGCTTGACTGTGTACACCCAGAGTGATGATAAAAAGCACAAACAAACCTAGTGCAACCTGACAGAGTTTTATTGACTTCCTTTACCCATTTACACAACATAATACACTGTCTCTAAGTTTTAGTCTTTTAAACTTTAAACACTGCGTGTTTCTACTAACAATGCACCATGCGATACAGCGTGTACAGTTACTAAAAGGAGATGCTGTCAACTGAGTTTTTTAGCTGAGTCCCACTAGTACTTTAGACTTACTTAAAACATTATTGGATGCTGCTGCATAGACTCCACAGGTTTATTTTCTCCTCAGACTGAATTAATAAAATGGGAAAGAAGAGTGAATTACAGTGCACAAGCTATAGAATCAATAAGCTATTAGCAGTAAGTAAACCCAGGGAATTACTTTAAGAGTACTCTGCAAATAATTAAAGGGTGGTGCCAGTGAATAGATTTAATCTACTCTGTTTTATTAGGCATTCAACTCTATGTAAAACAATAAACAGCCAAAATTAACAGCCCTCTTTTCTGCACAGAAAATTACCAGATGGATACTGAGAATGGAAAAGATGAATATTAAAATGATAATTCTTTTCTGTAAAAGGAAAATGCTGGGCTTCTCTGTGCCTTAGTTATTTCCTAACAGCTTTGTGCAGTTTTTACGTGAAAAGGTGGTCTTTAGTTCCCTGCTGCCTTTCTTGTACTCTTGCCCTGGCAGTTGCGAGTCCAGCAGGGTTGTTGCTGGCTTGGACGTGACCACCCCAAATAAAATTTCTGCAGCTGGAACTTGTTTAATAGATTTGTTAAAAAAAAAGTTGATAAGGCCGTCAGGAAAGTGTCTGGCTTACTCTTCCATAACTGAGTTAGCTCCGCAGTGCTCAGAAGATTTAATATCTTTCATTAGATTAAATGCAGTCACCACACCAACATCAGTGTGGTTTATTGATCCTGGTTGCAGGGTAGAGATATCTGCCCAGTACTAACTAATCTCCTACAGTACTTCCAAAAGCCATTCAACTCCATACACAATATGGCCTGGATTTTTCTGGAGCAGGTCTCTGGTACTTCTAAGAGCCTGGTCAAGGACATTATAGGACATCATGTCCAATAGGAAGGTTGGCAAGTTTCTTTGGGTAGATGTGATATCTTTTATTAGACCAACTAAATAGTTGGAAAAAAGTTCTTTGCAAGCTTTCGGGCACAAACACCCTTAAAGCTTGCAAAAAACTTTGTTCCAACTATTTAGTTGGTCTAATCAAAGATATCACATCTACCCAAAGAACCTTGCCTGCCTATGTCCTTAG
>NW_017728932.1:8677997-8692574 GCF_001723895.1 Crocodylus porosus | reverse complement strand
ATTTACAACAAGTTAATTGGTCATTTATTATCTATTATCATCTTTCCCTTGTACAGGCAATTAACAGAACTCAGTTAATTCCCTCAATTTTGCTGGGACTTCTGAGCACAGAGATTCTCTTTCCTAAAGGTTGTGAAAGCAAAAAGAACGATATATAAATTGTATAGACCATCTCTCCTATTGCATTCAGCATTAAAGGCACAGGACAAACTCATGGATTTCAGAGCAAATTCCCAAAGTTGATTCCATAGACATTATCAACCGTGACAGCTTAGGAGAACTTCTGCAAACGCATGTTATGTAAGGATGCCTCGGGTGTCATCTTTTGATGATCATTAGCTTTGACTGAGTGGTGAAAGGATGCTGATCTTACTGTATATTCTGTCCTCCAGGTATTAGTAAGAAATGTAGGTTTTGAGGATTAGGTTTACTTGTTTACTTTGATTACTTTGCCTTTCTATAGCTTCTTGCATTCCAGCATCTCAGAATCCTTCACAAATATTAACCGTCTCTTGCCTGGGAGCAGTATTCCAACTTCACCAATCAGAAAATCAAAGCAGAAAGGGATTTTTCCAAATGATACTGGGAATCAGTGCCAGGATCTAGAGCCATTGTGTGAATGAGGAGGTGTATTTCAGGCATGGCATGGGGGAAGGTATTCAAAAGCTCTCATTTACTGTCACAACACTGTAGTTCAGTTTCACATTTATTATGTTATCAGTTGCTTCCTTTTACTGTGTCAGTGGCCATAAACACCAGTTATCAGTTGCAAAGGAAAAGATGAAATAGTTACAGGATTTGAAACTTTAGATATCAAATCTTCCATTTGCACAAATTCCTTATTCTTTTGCTCTTTCATTGGATAATGTGTTATTTTAGAAGATCCCCATTTAATAGCCTTGGAGAAAGTATAGACATATATTTTAAGAACTGAAATAATACAGTTACAAAAGCAGGAAGGGAATTAGATGAATTTCAAAAAATAATGTGCATTCAACACTGCCTGGACCACCACAGCCAGTACACTGCTGATTTCATCTACTGGGAAAGCTCTGAGCACTAAGTGCTGTATCTACCAAGGCAGTGGTCTCCAGCCTTTCTAAGAACAAGATCACTTTGCAACCCAAGATCTACCTCAAAGAAAATGTAGAAATAACAGTGGACTGAGGCTGAAATAGACTGTCAGAGGCTCCACAATCAACCAGTTGATCACAATCTACCAGTTGATGCTACTGCACTACAGTATTTAATGTGTAGCTCCTTTTTACAAGCCTCCTCACTTCCAGTGGTTTTTATTTCAGTAAGAGGTTGTTTAAATAGGACTTAGTTTCTTAAATACCTTTTCTGGGCCTGAGCCTGGGCTGGATGCTTTAATGAAGGCAGATGATCTCCAGAAAAAAACCTCAAGGAGTAAATATGAGTGAAGGGTGTAGCAACACAGAATTGAGAGGGATCTTGGTGGAGATTTACTTTGATTATTGAAGGGCTGCCACAAAGGCTGAAAACACCCATTTGCAGAGTGGGGGAGACTTTCACCCCAAAAGTTATACCAATCTCTCCTGATCTCATGTTCCATTTCAGAGTGGAAACCCAGCCTGATTTAGCAAATTTCTGTGTCAATCAAGAAATCAGGAGAAATGGCAATTTTAGCTGTTGCAGTTTAGCCTGCTTCTCAGTGTTCTCTTATGAACTATAGGAAGTCAGTAATCAGCTGGCTTTGCAGCTGACTAGAAACAGTGGGTCTGGTTTTTATCTAATATAAATTCATGGTCATGCCAGTACAATCAGCATAGTTATCCAAATACAATTCCTGTATAAAGAGAATCATAATAAAGTCCTTTATGCTTTTCAAACTGAGCTGTACAGAGTGACGTGGAAAAGGGAGCAAGACAACTGCCTTGAGAACTGGAATCCCTACAGAAAAGTATTTGCGGGGTGATGGCCGGTATGGGAGAAGATAGTACTGAATAGCTAACCAGGTACTGAATACAATTCCAGATAATGGAGGAAGCAAAAGTGAGTCACAAAGGGCAGTTGGAGTTACAGAATTTATTTAATGGTCACAACCACCTTTATAGACCAGAAGTAGTGTTTTATTGGGCTGTATTCCTTACAAAAACGACCATGCAGCAGCAATGGAAATGCAGCTTTGGACAACATTTGATTATGTTATTATGATGCAGATGGAACAAATTTAGCCATCTGAATGCTATGCCTAGGAGGAAAAGTTTTCTTGGTGTAAGGGCTACCAGTTGCCAGACAAGGAAAAATAAATGCTTCTTTGTACTACCTGCCAGTATTCCTGCCACACCCTAGTTGCCTTTCACTGAGGAAAATTCTCCAAAGCAGTTAATCTCCTCTGTGAACTGAGGTAGCTGGAACATAACAGCCACTATCCAAAACACAGGTTTTGCCATACGTACCGGGTTTCCCAGACGCGACCCATCTGGGTGCTTTTTTGAAATAGAAACAAATGTCCAGGATTTCCTCCACTACTCCTTTTTCAACATGGATGCTGGTTGGTAGAACTTAATTTCCTGGCTTGCTTAGCAGCAAGCGTGTTGGGGATCCAAGTTTTCTGTTTCCCACAGAAAAATGCACAAAAATGTGGTGCCACTTGCGGCAAATGAAGCGGGGGACACCATGCGCGTCTGTGCCCGCACACATGGACACGGATGCACGTGGCCAGCATACAACTAGGCAGGGTAGTGGGAGTCTGTACTGTCCGGGGTCCCAGGACCAGGGTGTGTGTGTGTGTTGCTGGGTGCTGGGGCAGGCAAGGGGGCTGTGAGGGAGGCGCCTGCCCCTCCCAATGGGAAGAGGGGGCAGGGGGCCATTCGGGGGCACGGTCAGGGTGGCTGGGAGACACTGCCTAGGATGGCAGCTGTAGCCAGGCCTCCTGGTGCAGCATGGGAGCCCCAGCCCAGGTTGGGGGGTACTGCAGGCCTCCCCTCCTCCCTTCAGCCTACTCTGGGGTCAGACCCGCTCCACTGCTGCCCGCAGCTGCCACACTTCAGCCTGGGCAGGATGGGGGCACCTGGGGGCCCCCCTTCAGCAGGACTGGGAGGAGCAGGGGGCTGCAGGTCGGGAGTGAGGGGCACCATCAGGGCCCAGGAGGCTGCGGGTCGGGAGTGAGGGGTACCAGCAGGGACGGGGGGCTACAGGTCATGAATGAGGGTCAGCGACAGGGAGAAGGGGCTGTGGCTCGGGACTGAAGGGCATCAGCATAGCCCGAGGGGGCAAGAGACTGGGTTGAGAGTAAGGGGCAGCAGCAGGGACGGGGGGCTGCAGGTTGGAAGTGAGGGGCACTGGCACGGCCAAGGGGCTGTGGGTTGGGAGTGCAGTGTCCCCCCAGCAGGTGTCCTCTGTTTTGGAACTGGAAATACGGTAACCCTACACAGGTGCATACACGAGCATTAGCAGGAAGGTTTGACTGGGGGCTGACCTGAAATGCAGGAGTGCAGATATTTTTTTTGCTGGATCTTTGGCTGTGTGGAGACAGTCTAGAGAAATACAGCAAGGTGCACAGGGAAAGCAGCCAGGAAGTGCAGAGACAGCCATGGAGGCACTGGTAGTGCGCCTCTGAGAAAACACTGAGCGCAAGCCAGCTTTGGGGTCGAGTGCTGGCTGCAAAGAGGACTGGAAATGTGAGATACTGTCCGATTGTTACAGAGTCCAGGAAAGCTAGGGCTTACATACATTATTTATCAACAGACAGGAGTGCATCACAGAAATGCCCAATTCCCTCATCTATGTCTTCTCCTAAGAGAAACAACCGACAAAACCCCAAATACTTTCCAAAGGGAGAATAACATTCATCCACCTTAAAATGGTATTTGAGGTCTTACAAAAAGCTGTTACATAAGAGCAGAGCATTACTGTATTTACAAGAGTAACTGAGCTGTGAGCTGCAACAAGCCATTCCCCAAGCAATCCTTTTTCATGGACTGATGTAACCATAGCCATCGGCTGAATTCCCCAATTATTTAACACTTGTCATCTGTGAGGTTGTCTTTCCCTGCCCCTGGGCAACTCTGGCACAGGCTCATCACTCCCCTAAGAAAAAATGCCTTCCATGACACCTGCATGCATTTATGTTAGGGTGAAATTTGGACTACCATCTGTTGAACAACAAGCCTTGGAAACCCTCTGATCTCTAATCTGGCTCTCCCCATGTGTTATATGTAAAACAGGCTGGCCTCAAAGGGTAATACTTAGTCATCCTTTCCAGACCCAGCTCTTTTTTTGTCAGCTTAACTCTAGCTGACTATTTACCACTTCAGGATCACAGTCAAACATGCCAGCACAAGCTGCCACTAAATAATGCAGAATATTCTCCCTGACTGGGAAACTGTAATTTCCTAGCCAGGATTTTTTTCCTTCCCTTTTTTTTAAATAAAGAAAAAAAATCTGGCTTCAAGTATCAGGGAAGCAGCTGACAATTTGAGCTTAGCTTCCCTCTGGGTAGCCATGCAAATAGCCATTTCATTCTGTGCATAGCATGTGAAGTTCACCCCAGTGCAGAGGGGCTTTCTGTCTTCACTGCAGCTTCTGAAGAGAAATTCACCCATGCGACAGCTGAGACACTGAGCGTCAGTCTGGTTGTGGATCCTGTGGACAGGGATTTGAAATCTCCCCTTCCATCCTGGAGTCAAGGCTGGAAGAGCAGGTGCAGCCCTCCCATGCTGCTTGGAAGGGCCACTGCAACTGTTGATCTTATTGCTTTTCCCCTTGCTTGCCCCCTTCATCTCAGTGCACACATATGGCCTGGGCCTGGCAGGGATACTCATCCTGGCTGTAGGATGCAACAGTCCCTCCCCCACACTTTACTGTTTGCTGAATGCGAAATCACTGTGATGCTTTGGAAAATATGGATTATCCCCTTGGCCACCACTCTGCTTCTGCCTTCTCTTGGTCTGATCACCATAAGTCAGTCCCCTAGCACAGTCACTATGTAACTCCCCAAGGCACAGACAGTTCTTTTCAGTGGTGGAAGTGGCATGAAATGGAGCTTGTGATTAGCATTAGTGCATAGTCTTCCTTGCTTGCTTCGAGGGCCTTATGGCTAAGGGCAAGCAAAACTCAGGTGTATCTTATCCCCAGCCTGCAAGTAGGATGCTTGCCAAAGGTTTTGGAAACATCTGAAGCCCCAGGTGCAGGTGGAGGATGTTTGCCAGTAGTAGGGCCACTTATAGTTCTGGACTCTGGGACTTGGAATTAGGTTTGGCCAATTTGGCCTCAGATGCAAATGATAGACAAGTATATAAACTAGTGAGATGCGGCGTATTCCACACGTAAAACAGTGAATGTGGAATCAGGGCAGTTTTTAAAAACCTGCCCCCAGGTGTCTAGCTTTAAAGAATAAAACCTCTCTCTGACTTGCAGTGTGTTTAGCTTCTCAAACCATCTTACAATAAAGCACCCAAATGATTTGCTTCCAATGAGTCCTAGCCTTTTAAGAGTAGGCACCAGGGTGCTTTTGAACATTTTACTAAATGGCCGATTAATACCTACGTCCCTTGAGCGAGTTGTCAGTGTATCATTTTAAGCTGTTTGGTGACTGGTAAAACTTAGAATTACAATTATACTCAGGCTGACTCTAGCTTTCTCTGAGCACTTTTAATACACATTTCCTATTCATTGTTATGTCATTGTTGTATTGATGTATTTTATACCCTTTCGTAAACCTCACCTCGTGCTCAGGGAAACCTACATGCAACCATAATAACTGTAAACCTTATTTGCTTCCATGCAGCGCATGTAGTTGATTCATGAACTTTGCAAAGTGCTTAAACCTCATTGACATAATTATATATACTTAGCATACCGGTGTATTTTGCAACCTACAAAGTTCAGCACTGTTTACTATAAAGCAGGGAGCGCGGTGAACTGCAATGCTTTAAGCAGCAGCACATTTTTTAAAACTAAGTTTAACATTTTGCTAACTTCCTATTGAACTCTGGGAAATATTGGACTTATCTTCATAGCTTCTAGAAGAGCAGCATTGTTGCCAGTTTGCATAATATTTGCATTTGATTCCCTTGAAGTTTCTGTCCCTGGAGTCAAAATAAATACTGCATCCTACAAGGCCAAAAAAAAAAACAGAAAAGAAAAATAGTCTAAACCCTATTTAAAAAAATAATAATTTCATGATTTTGAGAGGCCATACTATGTGTACAAACAGAAGCTGCAACTCTTTAAACCAGCTTGTGAGTGACAGTTTAGTGGCTTTAGCATAGTAGCTTATTACAGGAGAAATGTTGATCTCAGGAAATGTGAATTAATAAGGGTGGAAAAGGGTCAGATCGTTCATGGCCATTCTAACAGCCAACAGGCACTGGAGGAAATGTTTGTTCTTCCAAAACATTTCCCCAATTCCCTTACAGAAACTTGCATACCTGAAAATCCATCCTGCAGTCATCTTATTCATAAAAGGTCCAGTCACCTAATCAGAGACCAAAAGCAGCAGCATGAGATTTAGCTGAGCAGACACATGGCATAAACATTATAAACAGAATAAAAACCCAGATGGATTTCTGCAGACTTTCCTTCTACCACTTCCCTCCCTGAACAAGACTGACAGATTGAAAAAATGTATTTTTAATGATGGCCAAAGGAGTCAGCTGTATTGCACTTATTATTTCTGTTGTCACACTGCAGTTGTTTTCATTAGACTTGTCAGCACTCTGAAACATATCTAGTAGTTCTTCTATGCAAGGCTACTGAGAAGAAATATTGTAGGCTTGTTACTTAATAGATTCCTAGGAAGAATCGGTCTCTTTACAACCACAAGGCGTGAAAGGGAGGACTAGAAAAAAAAGACAGCAGGTGTGCCTCCCCACCCATAACCCAGCTTAATTCCAATTTCAAACTACCCCTGAAGTGCTGTTTGCAAGAGTGCGGTACACAGCATCATGATCTGACACCAAGCAAAAAAACTTGGCAAAAGATTATTCTGTCTATAAAGGCTTAGAAGGAAAATAAAATATATGCAGAACAAGTCTGCTATTTTTGAAGGGTATAGCAACAGCCTGGATTTGTATAGAGTCAATCCAAAAATGAGTTCATCGCAAACAAACAAAAGACATCTGCTGACTCGGGGGATAAAGCTAAAATGCCTCTTCTCAACCCACACTAACTCTTATACCAGGTGGCTACTGATGGCTAATTACAGCTGCAATGCTGCCCTACTCTGCGTAGTTAGCCCAACACAGCTTGTGCTAATTTACTTTTGATCAGTTCCTGGCTCCCCCCTTGCAGTCATTGTGGCTGGACTACATTGGATTTACTTTTCTGAAATTATTGTTAATGTTTTCTCAGCTAGTGAACTTCAGAAAGAGGCAGAGAAAGCTGAGCAAAAGCGTTTGGACATGAGGTAAGTTGCTTTTTAATTAGCTTTGTAGCTTGCTTGCTCTTTCTAAAAATCTTTTCAGACATTGGTGTGTATGTTTCTGGTTCCTGTAAACATTTGCATGTCTATATGCTCACCTGCAGTCCTGCAAACGGAGCTGCTAACCAGCCTTGCAATTAGAGCTCCCCTTGTGGACCACTGATGCAGGCATAAAGCATTCACAGTGCTCACCCCAAACTGGCTCTCAAATCTCTGAAATCAAGGGTCTGTACAGTGCCCAATAGTTGTTCTGCTGGGCCTGGTGTTCAGCTAACTGAATTGTTTCCTGGATCCTAGTCATAACCATCCATCTCAGAAAACCCACAGGCTCAGCAGAGAGGCTGCTAAGGGCAAAGACACTGTTCATGAAGCTGTTCTTGTCCGGTTCCAACTCAGTAATTGGGCATCTTGGTGGAGCAGGGCATTGCTGAGGCTTGTGTTGGACCTGGTGTTACACATCCAGCTTTATATTCAGTACTGAATTCAGCCCTGGATGTAGAAACAGGCTTGGGGCAAGGCAGAAATAATGGCATATTTTTCCACCAAAGGGATTGAGGGATACAAGTTAAACTAGGCAGGAAATCAAGAGTTGGTGACCTGAAACAGTGCAATAGATGGGTGAGAGGGAGGCCAAGATCTTTGGGTCCAGATTCTGCTTTCTCTTGAAGTGGTGTGAATTGGGAATAGCTCCACTGGACTCGATGGACTGAGACCAGAACTAGATTCAATGCATGTTCAGTCTGCCATGCTGCCTTCCTCAGCTCAGTCTTTCCACTACATCATTTACAACATACACACAGCCCCAGCTGTCTACATACAAAGTCCGAATAAAATCCATGATTTGACTGAAACGTCCTTGGTGTTTATATGTCCTGATGCATCTGTTTATAAACAGACTGTAGGAGTGGGTGACAGAGAAAAACTTACTAAATCAGCCAGTCTGTCTTCCTAGTCCCATACCTGGATTGTTCTCTTAGCATGTTCCCCAGTGCCTCATCCAGCTAGCCAGACTGACTTTGAGGCCTTCCAAAAAATGTCTGTAATAATACTATTAATAACATTAAAACAACTTTGCTTCCACTTTGGGCACCAAAGGAAGAGGCTGAATTTATATAAAACCACTTGGCTGGGTTGGTGTGTGTGGGTGCTGTGCTCTTTTGATACTCTATTGCAGCTGGTGAGCATTTGAAAACGTTCCTCTGATTTTTTTTTTATTTTAATCTGGCGCTTTCTGTGTAACGTGGCAGGTTTTGCATTGCTTGAGGCTCTATGGATTTCAGTGGTGAATCTGTTTTACTTTTTGTCCTTTAAGGATTTCATGCCAAATTCCTTCAGATTCCTTTCAACAGGCTGAAAGGAACATCTCCCCCACCCTGTATAGTCTGCTTATAAGTGTGTGCAGTCCCAGAAGGGCAGAGACTCAAGTGGTATACCTGGATTTAAGTAAGAGCTGCATCATTCCATGAACATTAACAATACATGTAGAGAAGAATAGACAAATGTCATGCTCCAGGGTGACAGGTAATCATGAAGAAGGTCAGGAAGACATTAATCCATTGTCTTGAAGGTGAATTATGCTCTAGCGGTTTGCTTGGGTTTTGCTTTTCTCTCCAGCACTGGTAAATGAATCTAGTTTGAAGCTAGATAGGCAGCTCCCTGGGAAAAAGCCTGATTTGGCAAGAGCAGCTTGAGATGATGGATTTTCAGTTGATGAAACTTTTGCATGCAGGAGATGTGTTCCAGGTAACGGCTTGTACGTCTGCCTATTGAAATGGAAGGACCTAGAACCCTGAACCTCAAACGTGCTTGATTTCTTTATTGATTTGCGTTTGGCTTTTGTAGTAGCAGGGTTCAACCTGGATCTATTTCAATACATGGCCTCTGTATTAAAGACCCAGATTAGTGTGTGTTGGGAATGACTATATTACTTTTTTCCTTAATAAGGTGGGTTTAAACTGAAGAATGATGGCCTATGGTTATAACCCTGAGCTGAGTCTATGATTAGGGTTCACACTGGCACCCCAAGTCACTTAGGTTATGTAGCACCTGATGGTTCAGACTGTAACTTTTTGCTGAGTAATATCACTGTTTTAGTTTGTTTTCATGCCTCACTTGACTTTCCCAAACTTTCCAACACTGCTTCCTGTGTCCATTTGGGATCAGGGGCTTGTGGACCATTTTCCTTCATTGACTTTTAGGGATGTCTGTCACATTTTCATAACTGTTGTTGCCAACCCAGACTTCCTTGCTACTCCTAAGCTCCCCCCGAAAAGGGAACCCTTGTTCCAAACAAACACTCCTTGCAAACCATTTAATAAGTAATCCAATTGCAATGAGCCCTTGGAGCTTACAGCATCAGGCCTTTAATGCCTTCATAATTCCTTGCCTACATTTTTAATTCCCTTAGTTTGATTCTGCAGAGGAAACGCACCAAATGAATTCCAATTATGTCCTCACTGCTGAAGGAATAAATCTATCCCTGTAGAATTACTTCTCTTGCACATATGTTGCCTCATGGATGATTTGATTGAGATAACTACCTTACACTCTGATTCTTTACAGTGCTTTCTCTGTTCTGAGTGGACATTTTTATCCCCTTCTAGACAACAAATAGTCTCAATCAACTTTCACTAATTTACTATTTTCAGAGTAGCAACTTTCCATACTGGAATCATACTCTAAGGGTGATTTAAAATATGCAGCCTGCTGTAGGATGGGAATTACAGAAAGGCTGAGCAGCCTGTGCCTAGCACTCTTGGATTCTGTTAATTTGTGTCTGACAAAGGAAACCGTTCTGGACTAGCCTCAGAAAAATGTTCCTTCTATTATATAGGTGCTACAGAATAGAAACAATTATTATGCATATTCTGCTGTAGAGGAGAACAGCTTATTAATCTTATTCATATGTTGAGGCAAAGGAAACCGATAACTGCTGCGAGGCATCAGCCTTTCTTACTAGAATAACTAGGGCTGGGATTCTTTAATGAGCATGGTCAAAGCCTTGGTGTGAGTGAAGTTTTATCAGCATAAAAGTGTTCATAATAACCTAGGTGTTTCTCTTCTGCATGTAGTAACAGTACTGGTATGAATCACCTTTAGAGTGCAATTCCCTAGCAGAGTGGATGTATCTTATTGCTATGTTGAATGGCATTCATTAGGATGGTAACATTTTTATGCATAGATAAGACCCATGTCATATGTGAGGTGGTCTTCCTTAGGGGCTTTACCTTTGGATGTTGTGGTCCTGCTTGATTTCTGCAAACAGGTCAGGGCAGTGTGTGGATGGCCAACTTCCAGCAAATGTGTTGGCGATTCAGTATCTCCTTGGATGAGTGTGAAGCGTAGTACTTGGGACCTGGCACCAACTGAGATGTGCCACTTTTACAGTAGTGTGTAAGGCAGCCGATCAGACCACTGGACTCTGTTCAACCCATGGCACAGGTGGGAGATATTGCCTACTTTAATCAAGTGTAGAGAGAGTAAGTGTTGCTACACATAGTGAATTGATGAGATAAAATGTCGCTTCTTGGCCTCTTGAAGGCTCAGATCAGGTGTCCTCATATAAGACTCAGATTCAAGGAGAAGGATTGATTCAGTTGATTGGATGCTTGCCTTGGATTAACAAGGCCTGGGTTGAATTTCCTGCTCCACCACAGACTTCATATAAAAGCGGGTAAGTCACATAGGCCCAAGTCTTCAAATGTACTCGGGCATCAACACCTTTGAGGATCTGGGTCTTAGTCTTTCTGTGCCTCAATTTAAAATAGTAGAAAGTGAGGGCTGGGAGGGACCTCGGGAGGTCACATCTAGTCCAACCCCTGCTTAAAGCAGGAGCAGCCCCAACTACATTATCCCAGCCAAGGAGAGAGTTTTTCTCATCTTTAAAATGGGGATAATAGTGTTGTCCTACCTCCTGAGGATGAATAGATTAATGATAGCGAGGTGCTCAGTTATGGAAATGGGAACTGCAGAAGTACCTAGGATAGACAGGAAGTGAAGTGAATAGCTCCCTTTTTTTTTTTTTTTTTAAAAGAGTGAATCACAAACTATATTAGCAAGGTCACGTGAGACTGGGAAATACAAAATAATTCAACAGATCCAATACAAGAGGAGCAGTGTTGTGTCAGACAGTGAAAGAAGCCTAATGAACTCCAGTATGAGGAAGGACAAGTTCAATCTGACACTATTATATTGCTAACATTATTGCTCAGTGCTGCTCCTAGACCTTGGCCACATTCATCAAAAGGATTGTGTTTATTTGCAGTCTCGGCTGTCAAATAATCAGACAGTCTGGCTGATGTCTGGACTAGAACTTTATTCTTTTAGTCAACTATGTTAGGGTAGACAGTGCGGGAATCCTTTTGGGAGGGCTCTCTCTCACTCCCCCGCCCCTTTTTTCAGCCCAGTTTAACAGTACCCATCAAGCTTGCATATCTGGAGATGCAAGGTTTTCAGTGTAGCCAGTGCTGATGTCAGGTTCCTATTTAATTTTCACAGTCTTTCCCCCGCTCTCTGCCTTAAAGCTACAGCCAGTCAAGCCATCACTGCCTGCTGAAGAATGCTTGTCCATTTGTTTCGGGATAAGAGCCATCAGAGACAGCTAGGAAGTCAGAAGATTTAAACCACTCCGGAATAGCAAGCTAGGCCAGAGGGGCATGCAAAAGCAAGTCATATGCGGAACAGGCCAACTAGTAAGTCTGTGGAAACAGAGATGGCTCTGATACAATATGCCTCAGATGGTGCACATAGGATCTCATAATCTGAGAGCCCATCGCTCCAGCACCAGAGTGTGCTGGACTGGGTTGAGGTGGCTGTCTGGTGTTGAGACATGGCTCAAGCCCTGGCCCAAAGCCCACAGAAACCAGTGGGCAAACATGTGCCTTGGTTCAAAACCCATGAAGCCCTCCACATCCAGTGAAGAGCTGCCACTGCGCATGTCAGCTTTTTCCTTATTCTGCCTTTGCCCATTTGGAAACCTTCAGTTCTGAATTACCAGGCAAAAGTAGGGCAGGTGCAAGGGAAGGATGTACCAGGGGAAAGCCAGCTGGTGTTCTGGGATGGTAGGAGAGGATCCTCCGGGGTGGGGAAGTAAAGACCAGACCCTGGTAGGTAAAAAAGCAGTAGTGGGGTTTAGAGTTTCCTCAAGTGTCTCAGAGACTTGGTTACTCAAATCCCCATGCAGATACAGAACAGGTAGGAAAGGGCAGAATCCTACATCACATTACCTGCCCAAATGGCAGGTACCCAGGCATGTGCCATTTTGGCAGGCTCACTAATGGTACCCAGGTGTCTACTGAGCACATGCAGTAGGCTGCGCTCTGACTGAGCAGGTAAGGGGACACAAAGCCCCGAAATTGTGAATGGTGGGTGACAGACGCTGGCACCGAAGGCCCTGCCTATATTTTAGTCCAGTAGCTGAGGGATTAGGGCACTTACCCAGCACGTGGAAGAGCCTGGCTCTGAACCCCTCTCATCCAGGGCCCACATTGTTCTCATTTCTCAGTACAGTTCTCTCTCCACCTCGCCTCTCTAAGCCTGCCTTTTGAATTCAAACTGCTGTACCTAGCATTTACTGTTCTCCATGCATTTCATCCAGTGGGCACTGCAGTTGGAAAGTTATTGCCTTAGTAGACCAAGGGTTCAGGCCTGAACCCACATCTCCCTCCTTTCTATGGTAGCAGCCATCTCACCAGGCCATGCACCCTCTAGCATGCTTTCTCTCTTGGCCCCACATAGCTCTCTCTTGGTTCAGGGAAAGATGTTGGGTCTTCTGAGATCTATCCCCCTATTTGGTCTGTACCATGTATTTATATTAAAAATTGTTGGAAAAAATACCTGAGATTGTAATAGCAAGGAGTGAATAGAGGGACTGGAGAATCACCAGGTGCATAGACAGGCTGTAGTTCTCAGTCCAGGGACTGTGATGACTCTCTCAGCAGCTGTAAGTAAGGAGAGAGTAAGGGAGCATTGAAGGGTAAGCTGGATGCAGGGTTGAATCCAGGGTGGAGGTGCAGTAGTGGAGTGCCCCTTGATTGCTGGTTCACCCACAGTTTAAAACCAGCTTGGCAGTGGCAGCAGCATGTCTGTTAAGGAAGCAGTGTCAATTGACTTCATATTCTACCAGAGTCCTTCTAAACTCTTCATTCCACAGGGGTTAACAACCCTCTTTTTTAATGGTCTTAATATTCCACTAATTAAACTATTCTCTCTTCTGCAGTCTGTTAGCTCTTTAGATAATGTAGCTTCTATTTTGTAGACATACTACTACAGTCTGTTTTTAATTCTAGCTAAAAACAAATTTGGGTGTGGAAAGACCTTTCAGTGAGGCACTGGCAAGATGCTCAAGGTGGCTAGTTTGTTTTCCAAACCCAGAAGAGATGTCTGTGTAGTCCCAATGACTGTCAAACTAATGAAACAACATATTTTACCTAGTCTGTTGTATTTAATACACAATATCTGATACAGCAAACTTATATTTGCTTTTGCTCAGATCTTAATTTGATTAATAGAACCCTAGGCCACAAGCTTATTAGTAAAGCTTCTAGTTTTATTTTAACTTGATCAAAATATGCATTGTGTTAGAGGTGACGATGCATGACAATGTACACCCCCTTTCTAAATTCTAGATCTGCCATGACTGGATAGATGGGTATTATCCTCACTCAGTGCTAGTGTGTTTGCTGACGGGGACCCAGGAAGTTCTAGCTTTATAGACCTGTAAAGCAACTCTTTTGCTATGTCAGCCCCTGTTCCCAGCCTGGAATAAAAGCAACTTTAAAACAGAAAGCAACTGATAGTGAAACAAAGGAGACCAAATGCCTGGAAAGAAATGTGTGTGGCCTGGAGTAGTCCCTTGTCGTATAAATCTAAGCCAGTGCAAGGCTTTGAATGATGGGTTTATCTTTCCTCCTTGCTGAGATGGAGGGAATTTATAGGGTAAAGGAAGTATGTGCTATTATCTCTGGGGAAGTAGAAGACAATCATTTACGAGAAAAGCCCCATCATAAAAAGTTACAATTAGAAGGGATCTCCGGCGATCTAATCCAACCCCCGGCACAACACAACACAGCACCATCCCCAACTAGATCTGACTTGGATAAGCTCAGCAAATGGGCAGACGAGAACCTCATGGTGTTTAACACCGAAAAATGCAAGGTTCTCCACCTTGGGAAGAAAAACCTGCAGCA
>NW_017728932.1:8656710-8677507 GCF_001723895.1 Crocodylus porosus | reverse complement strand
CCAGCTGACTTCCTGCCCTTTGGGCAGGGGGCTGGACTCGATGATCTCCTGAGGTCCCTTCCAGCCCTGATGTCTATGAAATCTATGAACCTAAACTTCCCTTGCTGTAACTTGAGCCCGTGGCTCCTTGTGCTCTCATCTGCCTCCACTGAGAACAGTCCAGGACCCTTTTGCAACCCCCCTGCAGGTAGTTGAAGGCTGCTATTAATACCCCCCAGTCTTCTCTTCTCTAAACTAAATAATCCTAGTTCCCCCCAGCATCTCCTCACAAGTCATGTTCCCCAGTGTGTCCTAGGATTTGAGTTTGCCTTTGAAGAGTTTGAGGCTCTTCTTTCCCCATTCACCTATATCCATGTGGTTGACATTATGTTAATTAATCAGATTGCCTTTGGACACTTTGTAATGAATTTTTAAATAAATGCCCAGTGTCTTGGTCCTGCATCAAAATCCATCTGATTAGCCCCCCTCTTTGCTTCATCTTCCACTTGGTGATTACAGAGAACGCTGCCAGTGCAACGTGCCCAAATTCTTTTTCCCAGCTGATCAAGCACAAATTGTCTGCCCTTGTCCATTAGTCATGTAGATTTTTCACTATTAAGTGTGTGCATTTCTCTTTTTCTTGCTTCTTCTCCAGCCCACATGGCAGGGCCAGAATTATGGATAAGCCCCCAATAAGAGACATCTCAAGCCACTCTGCTTGATTCCAGCAGCGATAGCTCCCCGTCCCGAACACCCCTTCCCCCGTGACGTGGGGGCAGATAACTGGTCTGCTCAGAACTTCTGCTGTGGTAGGCATAAGGCAGGGCTTTAATCAGAAATGACTCTCAGTCTACATCAAGTGGTCCACATGGGTAAAAATAATCTAAACTATACCTGTGCTGTGATGGGCTTTACATTATCTGTAGCCACACAGGAATGAGAGTTAGGCATCACTGATGTTTGCTAAAAATATCAGCTCAGTGCTCAGCAGGTGTCAAAGAGGCAGACAAAATGTTAGAGATTACTAAGAAGGGAGTTGTACACAAAATAGAAAGTATCGTGATGCCCCTTTAAGTCCATGGTGCATCCCTACCTTGAATACTGTGCCCAGTTCTAGTCCCCACACCTAGAAGAGATATAGAAGAAGTACAGAGATGGGCAGCAAGGATGATTAGTGGTATGGAGGGGCTTCCATATCAGGAGAGACTAAGAGCTAAGCCTGGTCATTTAAGAAGAGGTATGCTTGGGGGAAGGGGGAATGACAGGGGTGCATCCCCACACCTTGTCTAACAGAGGTGTGACGCTCCAACTCTGGCCTACCCACTCAACTCTCCCGTGCCACACCTTGATGGAATAATAGTTATGATGTTACTTGGACGGGAGGCTGCCCATTTAATACCCCGGCACTAGGGGACGCTATCCACCACTCCAAACCTCACCTACACAGTGGCCAACGCTTCACAGATGGTATAAGCATTGACTTACACCCCCTGGCACTGGGGGTCTGATCACCCCATCACCACACCCCCTGGCACTAGGGCTTTGCACAGCAGCATGCCCTACTGAGGCCGCCTTCTCCCCACGTAGCCTCATCCCAGTCCACCAGACAAACAACAACATAAATGAGCCCCTGGGCTATAACATAATAGCCCTATAAGCCACATTCTGGCTCCTTAAAGCCCCAAACTGCTCTTTGCACACTGAACACCCCCAGCTCTGGGTACCTTATGGACTCCTAGTACCCCATTAACCACAGCACGCTTGGGTAGTTCTGCCATGCAGCCTCCGTCCTGGGCTTTATATGTGCCCAGAGGCCTGTCCCCTTCCTGTCAGCTGGCCGGCTTGGGTGGTTGGGCTATTAACCCCTACCCTCCTGGTGCTTGTTGTTTCTGTAACCCCGGGTCTTAAAGGGGCTAGGGTTCCCTGTTACACAAGGGTTTACAAAGTACTAAATGGCAAGGAGACAGGAAATGGGGATTTATGATTTACTGTCTCTCACAACATGAAACTAGGAGGTAGTAAGTTTAAAACTAACAAAAGAACATTTTTCTTCATATCGCATGTCATTCAACTGTGGAACTCATTGTCACCCGATGCAATTCAAAAAGGGATGGATCAGTTCTTGGAGGAAAGGGGCGACAGGAGCTAGGTATTGAGCGTGGGTGTTAGGGCTGCAGCCTCTAAACCCGAGCTTCCCAGACCTTAAATGCTGGAGACTGCAAGTGGGAGAGGAACAGGGGAAAAATCCTTGGTCATAGCCAGTTCACTCTCCCTTTCAGCATCCACTCTCTGCCACTGTGTGACACAGGATACCGGGAAAATGGACCTACAGTCTGACCCATTAAATGGCAGGTGTTATGTTCATCTCGTATGTTGAGTTATTGCTCTTTCAGCTGACATCGAGCTGAATTCTGTACTCCGTTTCAGTGGAGTTTGTGGCTTGATGTCAAGATAACGAAGATGAGGCTCAGGTCCTTCATGTTTGATGTTGTACTGACCCCAGACTTTGTGTTAAAAGCCTTTACAAGTGACATGAGATCCATCCAGTTGGATACAGTTGCTACCAAGCTGGGTTAATGTGCTTCTGAACTCCTGCATTGAGCTCTTTTCTGTCTTTCTCCACCAGATACCGTCTCGTACTTTCCAGGTTGCTTCTCTTCAGCATCCTGTCTGATAACTGAGTCTGCTGGAAGTGATCCATGAGCTGAGGGCACTTGGGCACTCAGAGTTTTAAACAAAAGCCACATGCTGGGAATCGATGCTTTTCGTTCTGGACACGGCACTGCGTAGTGCCCTTTATTAAAGACCTCTGTGCCGAGTTTTAGCAGAGAAGTCTAGAACCAACTTCTCAAGCGCTCACCGAAGATCTTTTCAAAAGTCAACAGCACTGCTGACCTCTGTGCTAGTGGGCTAATTTTAGTTTGCATGCGTGATAATTTACCTGGATATCTGTCTTGATCCACATCTCTTCCTGTCCTTTATCAGCTGCTGTCTGCTGATATACTAGCTGTTGCATTCCTCACCAGAGGTGGTTGCATTTCAGCAACAAAGTGCCTTAATCCTAAAGGCTGCAGGTAGTTTTTCACATCTTCCACTGTTCAGAATTTTTGCAGAGGTTTTTAAAGACACTGGGTTTCCTTTTGTGCCAAGCTCAGTGCGCGTCTTAAAGGCCCCTGCAAAGTTTGGCATTGCTATATGGCACTAGAAGTGTGCCAGAAAATTGTGTGTATCTATCTTATGGTATGCTGTTGTCTGGAGGAATAGTCAATACTTAGATTAGAGGAGTAGGAGTGAAGGCTCCTCGGTTCTAATGTCAGACCTGAAGTGTACTGTGTCATTGCCACATGCCCCAGTTTATCCATCTGTAAACAGGGCTAATATGATTTGCCTGAGCCTTTTGTGTGCTTGGGGTTTTTTACACTTGATTTAATGTTTGTATTTTGACATCATCTGCTCAAAGAAGCCAAGAATGCATAAGTGATCCTGAGTCAGACAGTGTCACTTGTTCAAGCATCAGCCCTACTTGGGATTGATCTTTTGTTATGGGTGGTCTGAAGCCCTAGCCAGGACCTGTCCAGGAAGGCAGTGAGGCACGGTTGTGTTTGCTGGAAGCTGCTCTCCATGTTGAGAATCCTTCCTTTTGCATTTCCTACAACCAAAGGCCCGTGGAGGAACGTAAGAACGCAGAAGGGGGCTACTGGGATCCTCAGGGGTTAAAGGAGAGCCTCTTGCACAAGGGGAGCCTGGAAGAGCTTGGCTTGTTTATCTTATCAAAATAAAGCGGGGGCTGCGGGGTGCAGTTGCTGTCCATAAATGCAATGGGGGGCAAACATCTAGGAAGGAGAAAGGATAATGTTGGCACAAGAGCAACTGTGCGGAGAGTAGAGTTGCTAGTATGTTTAACCTGGAAACTCAAGGCAGCCTTCTGCCCATCATGGCAACGAGGTCCTGGAGCAGCTTTCCGGGAGGAGCAGCTGGGTCAAAAAAGTTTAACTAGGCTCAAGAAGAAGCTTGATCATTTTATAGAGGGGCAGCGGTTTGTTGGAGAACTGAATTCTGCCCAGGAGAACATAACATAAAAAACATAAGCGCCATTTACTGGGTCAGACCATAGGTCCATTTTGCCCAGTATCTCATGTCGCACAGAGACAGAGAATAGATGTTGAAAGGGAGAGTGAACTGGGTGTGACCAGGGCTTTTTCCACTGTGCCTCTCACTTGCAGCATCCAGCTTCTAAGGGAAGCTGCCTTCCCAGTTTGGTTTCACGTGCATTAGTGTTGCGTGCGCTCAACTTGCCATCGGCCCAAGTGTGTGCATATTTTTTAGGTACAGGCTAGTCACCACCTGTGTGATACTGTGACTCTGAAGATGCAGTAAAGCTGGAAATCTCTCAGTGACTGAGTGATGTAGCAAATAGCTTGCATATCTCTGGCCCTCTCCTTTGGAGAACTTTAATTTGTGGTTACAGAGGACAAACTTGCCAGCAGTGCCCAAGTGCTTCTTCAGTGACTTTTGAAGAAGAGCCTTCAGATAACGTTCACAAATCCTGCCACTCTCAAAGAGCTGCATATAAATGGATATGGAAACTGAGGCACAGAGTGGGGAAATAACTTGCTCAAGGTCACACCAGGGGTTAGCTGAGAACCTGTCTCCAGGTTTTCCAGTGCTGTAGTTTCCCACAGGCTCATGCTTGCTCCATTTGTGCTGATTTTCTTGTATGGAAGGTTTACTTGGTGCTTTATTGCAAGGTTTATTATTGCTTGCTAATATGTTTTGTTGCATTTGAGGAGAGAGAACTGGAAACAGAAGCAGGGCGCATGCTGGGGACTGGAGTGGGCGTTGTATGCTGTGCAAGTCTGATACCATCTCTTCATAGGTGGAAGTATAATGCCACACAAGCAAGCTGCGATATGAAAAGATGTGATATAGAGACAAGCACGTTTACCTGGGTGGCAGGCTTGCTTTGTGTGTTTCTTCCCCTGCGTTACTATAGCATGGTCGATTTTTTTCAGCTCTGTTCTTATGGATCATAACAGTTACAGGAAGATTTAATGTGTCATGACGCACCGTTTCTTTCAATAGCTGCAACTACAGCACAGTGAAATGTAATGAGCTTATTTAGTGGATAAGGAAAAAAAACTAGGATTTTGTTTCTTTTAATTTCAGAAGGGAAACACTGCTAGCTATTGAAGTACACTCAGACGGCTTCCTGGTAGAAATCAAGAGGACCCTGACCACAGCGCAGAACAGCAGTGAGCGCAGAGCAGGGGACCTGCAGGTCAAAATGTTGCTGGTGTGACTATTTAAGTCATGGAAGTAGCAAACTTGGCTGCAGCGGTGTTACTTTACGTGTACAGCAGGGTAACTGAGGACAAAATTTGGTGTAAGCACCTGCGCTGGTATAAGTGAGTAGAACAGGGCTTCTGTTTTGTTAGCACCTACCGTGAATCCAGTACTCTGTTGTCCAGAGAGCTACGTGTGTTCAAACAGCAGCCGCTATCTGGTGGAGATCTTGTTTTCAGCAGAGACTAGTGAATTAATTCCACAGGGCAGACTGTAGCTCTTCTGTGGAAACCAGGTTTCTAGTAAGCAACATCTCTCCTGCTTTCAGTAAATCTTGGTTGGTGGGGAAAGAGAATGCCAAGTACCTCAAGGAGCAGTGTCATTTCTTGCTGATTAAGTCTCTGTGCCCAGTCACCATGAGCTGTAGTAGTGGTGCCAGCTGAGTGCCCTGAAAAGCTGATACTTGTGCTAGGAGAGCTCAGGTCTAAATGTATTTTTCAGCATTATTGCCTCATAGCACCTGCAGGTTCTGCATTGGTTCTGCTCCAGTTCACGTGCGGTTGATGCTGAGAAGCATCGAGACTGGACGCTTCTCTTTGCTCCCGTCCATTCTGTGCAGTCCCCACAGGCTGGATGACTGCTTTTCACCACGCAAGCCAGAACTGGGCAGAGAGGAACCCCGCTGGTGAGATAGGGCATGGGATCTTAAGTTTCTCGACAACCCTTCAAAAATCAGAACAGTGCAATCTAGCCCAGGCTTCTGAATAAAGACCTTGCCGGTTGTGGAAGCTGCATCCTTAGGACTCTGGCCATTTAATTTCTCACTTAGAGGCTCCACACTGTGTGAAATACTGTACTCATTCATTCAAAACTCGTGGTTCTCCTCTCAGACTGACAATGAGAAGACAGTCTCCAACTGCTCTGAGTAGCAGGTTTGCTGAGTCCCAGTTAATTATCAAGTGAATGGTGCTCAGCGTAGGCTTCCCTGTTGGAAGCAACCCAACGCTAATCTTAGTACAGAGGTCTAGGAGGATGCCGAGCTCTGAGAGCTGGAAATCCTGCCTCTAACAACCTCTTCCTCTTCAACTGTGTGGGCTAAACTTCCTTTAACTTATCTGGACCAAATTCAATCCAGATGTAAGTAGTGCAGCTCCGCTGATGGTCGACCTTTCTTTTTGTAGACAAGTATTCTCATGTACAGATGTGATTTTGACAATATATATACACAGTGCTAAGGGTTTAACACTTGCGCTGTTTTATACAGGTGTCAGGATTTTACAACGGTCCAAGAGCCAAATTACCCTGAAGCTTGTTTAGGGAGGGAGGTGCCAAATGCAAAAGATTTGGAAAGCTGCAGTATTTACAGTGTTAATCTGATATGCCTTTAGACTATCTCAGCAGATTTCCATCAGGCTGATATTACTAGCCTTCCTCATGTGGACTGTGGTACCAGTGTGAAACAAATACAACCTCCAGTCAAGGCATTTATTAAACATTATCATTTATTTTGATTATGGATAGTGCCTTTATTTCAAACAGAATAGTTTACTCACTGCAAAGTTGTATGCCTGTTGAAAAGAATTAGCATTTTAAAAAAGTCTTGGGTACATGCAAATTATATTGAATTTTGCCAGATTTAGTAAAACAAGCAGCAGAGCCTCTTCTAAGTTAGCTACTTGCATATGAAGGAGAAGCAGCAACTGGCAGTGTTAAGCCCCTCTGGAAAAGGAATGCAGATTTATAGTGCAGGGATATGATGTAGACAGAGCTGAGGGGAAGACTGAAAATTTTGAATGCAATTGAACCCAGAGAAAACCATGCCAAAATTTTTGCCATTCATGCCTGAGCCAGAGAGTTGGCGCAGTAAAGCTATTCAAAGAAAAGGACTCTAGCGGAAAGCCAATTGGCTACAGTTTATGCCAGGAAATTGTTTGATCCTTATAATTGTATTAAAATTCTAGAAAGTGGGGATGGGTCTTGCTGCACATTTCAGATCCCTCCCCAAATTTAGTGGAAATTAAGATCTGGGTTCAAACCCTGCAGCAGGAGTCCCATCTCTGCTGTAATGTGGTGGTCCATTCGCTGTCAGAAATTCAAAGCTGTTCCTCTTCTAAAAAACGTTAGAAACAAAGCACTTCTGGTCACTGGGAAGAAGGAGGGAGTCAAATGACCTAAAAGCCTTGCAGAGGCCTTCAGCTGACTGACGCCTGACTACCCCAGCATGGCAGTGTATAAAAACCTCCTTTGGAAAGGGTTCGTTTTTCATTTACAAGCATTCAATACTGTGGTAAGTATCTGGCAGCTTTTTCCCTTTTCTGCATCTCGGAGACAGATGTGAACTACAAGTCGCGATCCCAACTTTGCAGATGGCCCCCTGAGTCTCTAAAAACAGACCCAGTGCCACTCTCAGATCTGCTGATGGAAACCCCAAGGAATGACATGGAGATCACTGGAGTTATCTGGGGTTCACAGTGGCATGACTAAGAGCAGAACTGGGCTTAGGGTTTGGCAAAGTCAAGGTCAGTTTGCTGGTCCAACTCCTGTTAAGGCTAAAGAGAGAAACAGTGGTTCTGGTTTGTGAATAGAGCTAAGGAAGCAGGAACTTGAGTGGAAGTGCACCTTTCTGCAGGTGCCCAGCATGAAGAATATGCACCGGTTACATGGCGTGTACTCGTTGCACGGACCCTCTACAAAGGGCTGCATTTCCTTCTCACTGCTCAGCAGCTGGTGCAGGGAAAGATCCCTACTTGTTTTTTTACTAATCAAGCACGCTACCTTGCAATGCCAGTTGAGAAAGGAAAAAGGTTTAATTTTTGTCTCTGCAAGAGTCCTCTTTGGGACAACAGCAGCCTGCCGCTCACATACAAGAGAGAGGCTATTTGAAAACCAAGATTTTGGTATTAATGATCTCTCTTCCAAAAAGGAGATCCTTCCTGCAAAGTCTGTTCTGTTGTCTTCGATTTCTGTGCTATTTAAGGGGCTGGTATTACGACACTACAGAGACCAATATTTTTTGAGAGAGAGAAAGCATAGTGCATCACTAATGTTTAAAAATATGTGGTCAGCTTTAAAAAATATAGGTATACAATGATCACATTTAAGTTCTGTATGAAAAGAAATAAGACGACATTCGCAAGGATGAGACAAAATTGCCAGTCTCAAGTTCTCAAAGCATTGTATAGAAATCTGAACATGTAAATCAACCCTTAATAACCTTCATAGATGAGGTATCAGTTTTAAAGTGTCTCTGTGTAAAGTACCCAGCCCAGTGATACACAGCTGCACATCATGTTTGAGATGTCACTGCAGCTGTCACACAGGCAGCCTCCTTCTCGGAGTCGTGTTTATTTGGCAGTGTCCCAGCCTCCGTCGTTCTGTCTCTCAGGGGCTGTCTGGAGCCTGTGCTGTTGACCTGGTCAGGTTCATTTCTGCCTCCGTCACCTAAGCACACGTCCTCCTGACTCTCTGCCAGGCCATCCAGGCTTTCCAAGTCACTCATCTGGCCCTCTCCAAACTCTAGGATGGTCGGCAAGTTGCCTTGTTTAGGGCATCGTTTCCGTAGGCTGACCAGGAAGGGCTGTGGCAAGGAAAAGATGTCCACGTTGTTGCCCAGATCGATCCAAGTCACCCTGGGAAACTTCTTCAGGTCCTTCAGCATTTCTGTCAGATCCCGAAGGATGGCTTTTGTGAGCCGGTTCCCATTCAGGGCGAGTGTGGTGAGATGAGGCAGAGCACTGAGGACAGGCAAGAGTTGGAGGAGCATCTCATCGGTCATTTCGGTGAAGCACAGCTCCACGCTGTCAATGTGTTCTGAGCTGTGCTGGAGGTATGAGTTGACACGGTCCAGATCTTTTGGGGTCAGTGGGATGCCGGACAGATCTACTGTGTTGTCTGCAGGCTTCCCCACCAGGATGGCTTTCAAGCTGCGGAGAAACGACAGAAACGTTAACAACGGGCACATCAAGTTGCTGATAAGCATGGCTTCCCAGAGAGGCGGGTGTTGGGATTCTTTCAAATAAGACCCTATTTTGTGTTGGGGGCGGGAAAAGTCACTCATTGCCAAGCCATGGAGCTGAATACTGGAAGCCTTTGAAACTCACAAAAATAGGAAGCGATAGGAAGCAGTTGCACAGAAAAACAGGAAAGGGAATGGCATGACAGTGCTAATGTAGGGCATTTATGCCTTGGTAAAGTGTGTTGCATTGGGTGAAAAGCATGATAATTTTTGCTTCTCCCTGGATTATAAAGGAGGAACCTGAAATGACGAGATGAAGCACATTTAGCCTAAAGACCACATCCATGGCAGACCTAGCAGCTGGATGGCCTGACTCAGTTTAAATTGAGAGCCTCCTATGATTTAGTCATAATAACCATTGTACCCTTCAGCCTTGGAGATGAGCACTATGTTAGTGCTTTTGATAAAACAGTCCTCTTGAGGGCCATGTGGCGGCTGATTTGTGTCTGTGCCAGATTGGAGTTACACAGATGAACTTCTTTAAAGCAAATCATGGACATGCCTACAACAGGGACCAACCACCTGTCACCAGCTTAACTGTCATAGCTGAGGACTTTCCACTAATGAATTATTCTGAATGAATTGGGGAACTGAGGGAGTTCCCTGCATGTTAACGACTCCTACCAGCTTAGTTAGCTAACGTTTCTTATCTGTTGCAAAGGCAGGCATGACGGCTTTGTGCCAAAACAGCAAGCTGCAGTAAGCCCCCGAATTTCATTATGCTCTGAGCTGAAAAACAGTTTTGTCAAGCTACTGTTTTGTCAGACCTTAGCAATTCTCTTTATCTAAGGTTTGGTTGTTAATTTGCTGTGTTAATCAAGATGGAAACAAACCCTTTCTCTGGTGTTTTTTAGATTATGAAGAATAACTAGAGCTGAAGAGCAGCCTAGAAATCTTAGAGAGAAGACAATGCAACTGCCTCCATGCTGCTGCTATTGATTTACTCACTCCACAATGCTGTGTGAGGTCTAGCTCATCTCTGGAAGTGTTTTTGTTGCCTAGGCCTAGGATTTAAGGCTGCACATGTTACTTATTGAAGACAGAGGAACACCCTAAGGGCTCCAGCAGTGTAGATCTTTTTGCTCAAAGCCTGGTAGGGACTGATCTTCTACGCAGTCCAGGTAAGCAGATATACAACCTCATGGTGTGATGCTCTGCCTGAAAACACCGAAGTAAATTTTCTCAGGGCAGTAGCTAAACAGGATGGGAGGAAACAAACATTTCCTCCTCATAAAGCAAAGGTTTGGGGTTATTTTTAAACCACCCTAATGCCATACGCATTACCCCAGTGTCCCAACACGGACTGCGGAGTTCAGAGAGCTGCTTTCTGGGTATTTTCCCGTTTTGTGACCCAGAACTTAGCAGGACTGAGTCCAGGACCCAGGACTTAGCAACAAGCTTGCTGAGAGCAAAGCTGCCATGGCTCTCTGTTATCTCCCATTTCAGATATGACCTTTGAATACATTGGTGCTGGCTGCTTTCCACTGGCATTTTCCAGAGAGCAGGAACCCAAAGGACTCGGCCCCTTGAAGCCTGTACTAAACACGACTGATACATTGATTATGATTTTGGTAAATGGGTCTCCGAGTGCGAATATCCTAAGTGACACAGGAAAAATGTGAAATTTCAGGGCCAGTTGTGCTCTAAGTTTTAGCCAAGTGTCATCTAGATGTCACTGTAGTCACCTCAATCCATGCTGGTATAATGGACAGCCGTGCCTCTACCCCTGTAAAGTCAAGAACAGGTGGGTTTGGATTATTCTGCTGGTGCAGATACTTTAGTCCTTTGACATCTTAGATGTTCAATTCTTAATATGGTGTGGGCTGTATCTGTTCCACACCGAGAAGTGAAAGGGATGTTTTGTACACTGTGATGCCTGTCGCCATGGGGAGAACAACAAGGGGTCATGCATAAGGCTGCACAGAATATTTCAGACCCGGGCAGGAGCATTCGCTGTCCTGAACTCCCTTTACCTGCAGGCAGAACTAGACATGACACAATAAAAGGTCTGGAAAGGAAATCTGAAATGACTCCCTGCTAAGGAAGCATGAGAATGGAGATTCAGGCTCATCACTGTGGCTACAAGGCTTTATCTAAATGCTAGCTGTAGAAAATTGACCAGCAAATGCAGGCCCAAGATCTGCCCCAAGTCCTATATTCTCACCAAGAGGCTCTGGGATTCTTGGAGTTCACCGACTCTGAATAGTCCGGCAGTACCATTACGCTTACCAGTAATTAAGTCTCTTTGCAACTTGTGTAAGGTTTTCTCTTGAACTTGAGCTAAGGTAGTCCTGCTAACAGTATTACATGCAGTTCACATTTCCACCCCCTCCAGAATGAGCAGTTTGAAGCAGTGGAGCCAGACGCATGAAGTGCAGGCATGTGCTTCGGGTGTAGATAAGGCCATTAACATAATATAATGGCCCTAATGTAGGTGCAGCTTTATCGTTATAAAGGTGCCATGAACCGCTAGTTTGTCTTCCTGTTCACACACAAGCTCTGTGATCAGTTATTTGACACTGAAATGACTGTGTTGATGTCAATGAATGTACTGGAATAAAGAGTGATTTGGAAGGAGGTAGCACCAACCCCTAAGCAGCACAGCAAAGTGGGTACAAACCACTGAGCACAGATCTGACCTGTGTGTGCTGCTCTGAGGCTGCAAGCAAGGGTGTGTGCCAGAGTTTTGCTGGGGGCATTGCTGAGCCATCATTCTTGCTCTGCCTTTGGAAGCAGATTAGGCTCTGGTTTTGCAAAAGACAAAACTGAAGCACAACAGCAAAGGGATTTTACCTGAGGTCACTGAGAAAGCCAGGAAAAGCATGGTGGCCAAGAAACTCTTAATTCTCCCTGCACATGCCACTTGCTGGGATGCACCTTTTATGCATCCTGTATGGAAGCAGAAGCTCTTGTACACTGCTGCCCTTTAGGGGGTGACATGGAATCCTTTTCCACCCTCCTTCTGCATATGTACACTCCCAAAACACATCCCACGTCCCCTGTTTTTAGCTAGGCTGGATGGGCATCTGGCTGGAGTCATCTGACCCCAGCATTGTTTCCTGCCTGGGCAGGGGGTCAGACTTGTTCTGTTGAGCTCCCTTCTGACCCCTAGCATCTATGAATAAGTTCAGAGCTGCCCCCTCCCTATGGTGTGAGACCACAAGGGGAAATTGCATTTGTGTGTGTGTTTAAGCAGTTCAGTCTTTTGTCCACTCCCTCCCCACTTTGGCCCAATTCCTTCTTTTAATGGAGAACCAGGGTGGGCAGGGTGTGGTTCTGCCCGAGTGTGCTATCCTTACAGTGCTGCTGAGTAGCTTGAGAGCTGCAGGCTGCTTCCCATGTGGTTTTGATTAGCAATTAGACCTCGCTTCTCCTGGCTCTTGCCAGTGCTCCATTAAGCCTCTGTGAACCCCTGACTGGACACGTGGCATAAAAAAAAAGGCTCCTAAATGTGATTTGAATGGGGAAAACCGGTCTGTTTCTCACTCGGGATGGATTCCTGACAGCTCTAGGACATCAAGGAGAATGAGTGTGAAAGCCAGAACAGCCACGGATCACTTGCAGGGAATTAAGATTACTGGCTGTGTTTGCAGCCTATGATGTGCCAGAGGAAGAGTTATCAGGTGTTATAGCACAACCCCAGAATGGCAGAGAACATGTTGGGGAGAGGGAGGAATGAGAAGCCCTGTGACACCTGGCTGTGGAAGCTGGGTGCTGGGTAGGTTAAGACTCACTGCCCTCCTTCCCCCCCACCTCCCTGCTTTCTGGTGCAGAGTAAGTTTTGCCCAGGGTACAAGTTACACCTCTACAGTTCCAGCACCAAGCAGCCACCTAGATAGACTGCTTAAGACTTGCACAAAGTTGGAACAGAGCAGCCTAGTGAATAGCTGCTTAGCAAAGAGGATAACAACCTGGTTGCAATCTGGTCTCTAGTGTAGTCAGCTCAGTTTAAAAATTAGCAACTACATTTCAATGCCTTGTTCCACAACTGCTGTGTAAAAGGGTGTTGGCAGTAGGGTGGGAAATCGAAGATGCCAGACCATTCGGGCTGCAGAAAGGGAAGTGCAAAGCTTTTATTGCCATCATTTTGGTCTGCTTGATAAAAGCAGCTTATTCCTGAACTAGTGGCAGCCAGAAATGTATGACCTGCTTCACCAGATCTCATTTATGACGCGGGTTGCCTTTTATTCCCCACTCCCAATAATTATACGAGCCAGAGGAGATAAGGGAGAGTAGAGCTGAGAGGTCTCTGCTCATTCCCTCTAAAGAGGCCTTTGTAGCCCGAGTTGAAAGAGAATGTGCATTTGTTTCAGCTGTGGCAGAGTCTACAAGTAGTATGTGTAAGAAGAGACGCTGCCACGCAAAAAGATAATCGTACACACATGCACAGACTACTCAGGCACACAATTTCCCAGATACAGGTAGAGAATACCAAATGCCATTTGAAATCCACGCACAGCACTGTCTGCAGTTTGTACCCAGTTTCAGGCACTTCAACATTGGCTTCCATAGCCGTGTTTGTGTGTGCGTGTGTGGATGCATGTGTGTGCTCCTGGCTGTACTTTTTGGGGTGGGGCTGTCCCCCTCTTCCCTCTGGCCAGCCAAATGGAGCCCTGCTGGATCTGGCCCACGGTGGGACTGGCTGCTTCCCATTCGGCCCACTGGCCAAAAAGGTTGAGCACCATTGATCTAAAGAGTCAGGAGAGGGTCAATACTGACCCAGCCATGATTCAAACCGTGCCTAGAGGTGAAGGGCTGGATTTCCTCAGCTACACTAGGGCTTGGCATGTGAAAAACTGTGTGGATGGATTGTCTCATTACCTATCCCCTGACCGCACCCCCCGGGTTTATTGCTTCCCTCGCTGCTATAGTCGGACCTGTTGGGAAAACACTGAGATCTGCTGGGCAAAGCTGCTACATACTTACCTACAAAATATGCTCTGGATTGTCTGTGCAACACTGAATTGCAGTAACTTAAAATGAAGGCAGTAGGTCTTTCAGCCTAGTTATACTGGAGACCTTGTCAGCCATTTGTCCCTGGCCTCCCTCGGAGTGACCAGCTATAAACAGAAAGGGACTCTTGTACAGATGACCTGTGGTGTTCAGCAGTAGTCTGAAGTGGAAGTCCAAAATGTGATTTATCTGGTTCTGCTCTCAGAGTGCTTACTTGGCTTTATCAGGTCAGGCTGTTAACTTATCAAGCTGTGGCTGACTAGGAGATGAGCTTATTTGATGGCATGGGTACTGCCTGGTGTTAATTCAGTAAGCTATAATTTTGACTCAAGGTATGAGGCTGCCTGCTTTGATGAGGAAACAAAATTGTGATCCAGATGACGGAAGAAATATCAATAGAGGATACAGGCCTAGTTTAATAGTATATGTATGTTTTGGAGTGTACTGCAGGCAAGGTTATTCTACAAGTCATTCATTACCTGTGGTGCGAGACTTACGGGTTGTCTTAGTCACACAACGTCTGTCGGCCAAAAAAATACTGTATTTTCTCACACGCAACATGCCCTAAAATATAAATACGCACCTTGTTTTTGAAAGGCCGAATGAAGTGGGGAAAAGAACTGGTAGTAACTGAGTAGTAGCAAGTGGGAAGTGGAGCCTGCTCATCGTCTGTTCCTAGTGGATCGTGGCAGATTTTACTTTTGGCTTCAGCCAGTAAATGGCAGAACCTGCTCTGACTTATTTCTCGCACATAAAGCACACTCCAGTTTCAGCAGCTGGTTTGGGGGGGGGCAGGGGGGTGAGTGATGTTGGAGAGAAAATATGGTACTCCTGTGTGGGTGCCACAGGCAGTAATGAAATCGTACTTCTCAGGCAGTCTGATATTATGGTGCTGAGTGCAGTGTAGCTATCTAAGTAACAGCCTCCTTTGGGGCTGCTATTCTCATTAGCACCTATCTAGACAGATATAAAAGGCAAGCACTTGAACTTAGCCTGCAAATTGCATGTGGGTGAACAAAGGGAAATGAAATCTCAGACCTTCTGAAAATGTAAAGCTCGTAAGGCAGTCACGGTGGTTCTCTGCTACAGGAGCTTTCCTTAAAAGGCTAAAGTAGTCATTTCAGTGTGGCAGCCTAGACACATGGTAGGTCCGTTATCACTAATGTTTAATTACCAAATCCCAGAATGGATAGGGCCGGGAGGCCACAAAAGGTTCAGGCTCCTTCCACTCCAGGCTCAGCTGAACACTACATCTGCTTGCTGTTTTCAGTTTCAATTTGTGCTGTAGCAGTGTCTTTCAGATATTTTATCCTGGTGGGAAGGTACCTTGCATCAGAGTCTCATCGGGTCCAGGAGGGACTGCCATCCTAGCTGAATATAACACTTGTGCAAAGGAAATGATGTAATAGGAGCAAGCCCCTGGCCTTTTATCCTCCTCCTTTTAGACTAGTGATTGCATGTAATGCTGTCTGTGCTAGGGGAGCACCTGACAAGCCAGGAGAATTAAAACATTTTTCATTTGTGGCTCAGTAACCCCTTTATGCACCCATGCGGGGCAATCCCCTCTGCTCCAGAGGCCTGTCACAGTGTCACTGGAACATGGTCTCTGGCTGTGGAATATAAGGCTTATGTCCACAATTGCTTCATTGCTGATCTGCAGAATACAAAGTCTGTTCCCTTCCTTGTCACCTGCAAACAGCCTAATGCAAGGAATTAGCTGCACACACACCATCATTATCTAATGGCACTGCCTTTGTGACTAACACACACAACTTAAATATCTAGGCTCCCTGGGATCAAAACTTTGAATCCCAATAGGTTGAGCTTACTGCTCTGTCCAGCTCTGCTCTCACAGAAATCAATGGTAGTCTTAGCACTGACTTCAGTAACAGCAGTTAGATCAGTGTGGAGGCTTTTGAAAATGCAATGCTAAGTGAATTACCCACAGTCAGAGGGAACCTATGGAGTGACCGAGAACCGAGCCCTAGGTTTCCAGGCCAGTATTTCAGTCATAAGATCATCCATTTATAATAAGTGGTCTGTCTAAACCCAAAATAAAAATGCTTATAAATGTCTGACTTGTAACAGTTATTATCAACAAGATTTTTTTTTTTATTAAGCATTTTGAATACCGTTTTTCCAGCCCTTGCTCAATTTTACACTGAGTAATACTGTTTGACTTATACAAAGTCGCAACCTTTCCTAACTGTGTAACCGTAAGTTGGAGGGGTATTGTGATTTATGCTCATGACTACAGGTTTGGCAGAGCAACAAAGACCCAAGGCAGCTCATGCAAATTTTGATCAGTACAATATGCAGAACCGTTTCCTTGGCTTGTGCTAGGGCAGCTTTGTGAAACGTGACAGCAAGCCAGGAAATTAACAAAAGTACTTCCAGCCTCTTTCAGCTCGCGCCAATTCATATAATCCTTCTTACTAAAAATAATAAGAGAAACCTAGGCTTAATGCTGATGCACTACAGGTTGTACTGGGGAGAATTGTTCCTGGATCTCAGACCGGTCACATGAACCCAGAGTTAAGTTCAGTTTAATTATGCAGACCTATTCCAGTCTGCAGCACTACAAAAAGTCTTTACATTTAGGACAATGAATTTCTGTTCTACAAACATAAAAAGGCTGGTTGGATGCCAAACATATTCAGAGCTGTTCAAGGGAACATTTAATAGTTTCTTTTACTTTGTCTCTTTAGAACAATGTCCCCTTTCCTCCAGATAGTTCTTTCTGTTCAAACTATTTTTACACAAATCAAAGTCTCTTCTGAAGAGGCTTTTGACAAATGCATCATCGATTTACATAACCTTAACCATCCTGTTGTGCACCTCAGTGGTGGCTGTGGCCCAGGACTGGGGAACAAAGAATCTCATTGCTCCAATATAATCCTCTCGAAATTATAAGAGCACTGATTGGTGTCCACTCGGGGCTGAAAGTCAGGATGACGACAGAAACAAAAAGGAGAAAGATGCATCATTCCTTGAGATATGCATGCATGCACAATGATGTCATAAAGAGGTTGCAAATGATGGAGTAGTCATGTCTGCCTTTTAATAAGGAGTAAGCAATACTGGCTGGGAGTCTTGTCCACTGACAGGCAGCACGGGTATCTCTGGCGTATCAGACGATACTGCCAGGGGCTCTGAACCCGCCGGGCGCAGCGCAAGAGCAGGGCAGCTTTGCCAGAGCAGCACGCAATAAGCTTTCCTTGCAGTTTGCCCCAGAGCACCTGAGAGCTGTCCATGCGAGAGGGGAGCTGCTGGACTAGGTGGGCCACAGGTTACCCTGCTCCTGTGCGCTTGGCAGCAGGGGAAATACCCAACAGACAGGGCTGCAGGGAGCCGTCTGCTTGGGGCACAGGACATGGGCTGTAGCAGATCTGTCCTCTTTCTAGGCGCTGGGTCTGTGGTATGGGCATACTACCTCCTGGAGCTGCTCTGTCCCCAGAGGCTCGGCCCGTGATCTGCCATGCATTTGGTTGCTTCAGGCTCAGTGGTGCAGCGTGGAAACCTGGCCTGGTGAGCGACGGCTAGACATGCTGCCCTGCATCCAGGCCTGACCATCCAGAAGGAATCGGGCACTGCCCTAAAAGCTTTTGTTGCCTCTGCCTTGCATTGCTGCAGCCCGGTCTGCAGAGAACCGAAGGCCCCAGGTACTTTGGTAAAGCACATGCAGGCAAAGCCCATGGCCCAGGTCACCCGCTTGGTTGCCAGATCCCCAGATTGAGGGAGACAGCTATGCAACTGTGCTCCTTCCGCTCCCAAGGCTGACATTTACACCACACTTGCACTCTCCTTCTGCTCCCAAGGCTGACTGTTTCACCACTGCTGCTTTTTCACTGCTCTTCTGCACTTTTTTCCAATGCTATCTTAAATGCAATGTCTGCCATAAGGTGCTGCTGCTTTCCAGTAGCTCCTGCGGAGAACACTTTGCTGCCAGAGAGCCATGAAATGGGTAACTCGTGGTAATGATCAGCACTGCAAGACATGTCAATTCACTTAGTTGCTTTGCAATTAGAGAAATCTTGCACTTCTCCTGCAATGCATGAATTTAAATGTTAAATGAAGCCTTAAGCGCCTCTTAACCTTAACACGTTTGCATAACTCGTTCTAAAACCAGGTTGCGAATCCACTGCGAGGGGAACTTGGCTGCGACAACTCTGGGATGAGACCAGCTCTGAGGATTCATTGGGGATGTGTGCACCTGTGAGGGGGGAGTTTGAGCTCGTTTGAAACACACTCAAACAAGTTGAAATAAGCTTCCTGGAAATACAGGTGTGTGGCAGATTTTTCAGGGGTGCAGCGGGAGTTGCTGTAACAGCGCATTGGCCCTATGGTCCACTGGATCCATTCATCCAACAGCCAGTGCCAGATGCATCATCAGGTGCAGAAGCCAGAGGGAACTGGAGGCCAGAAGAGCAGGCACGCGCTTCTAGGCCGTGGCAGCACGGAGGAGCCGGCTCGCAGCACCCAGGGTGGAAGGTTGGCGGAAGGGGCTCTGGGACGGGCAGAGCAGAGCTGGCTCCTTCTGCCCCAGGCCACCTGCTCCCCTCACCTTCCCCTCCATGTGGCAGACACTGGAGACTGGCACACGACAGCGCTGCTGTACCGCGCCAAGCGCTGGGTGCCAGCGTGTCCTGGGGAAGGAGGCTGGGCAATGGGGGCAAAGGGTTTCCTGCCTGGGCCAGTCAGCATCCATGCACACTCCCTTTAGTAACACGTCCACGCAGCCATGGGCCTGAGCTGCGGGCACCGTGGTGGGATGCCTGGAGAGGACCAGGTGCATGCCCGTGACCCGACCATGGAGCGGGCCCCGGGGAGCCGCGGCCGGGGCCCAGCTGGGCTGGCGCGGGGAGGCGCTCGCGGCGGAGCAACCCTGGAGCCCACCAGCCACCAGTCCGTGCTCCCGGCCCCGTGACGGACAGCAGGATCCCCCCCACCCCGGCCGGGGCAGGTGCAGCCGGGGGGCCGGGTGCTGCCCCGGCTCAGCCTGACGAGCCCTGCCTGTGCCCGGGGCAAGCACCCCGGAGGCGGCGGCTCTGCAGGGGCCCGGGGTCGCCCCCCGAGAGGGCGGTCTGAGCTCGGGGGCAGGCCCAGGCTGCCTCGGCCGGGGCTGGCTGAGGGGGGCTGCCCCAGCCTGCACCCGGGGGTCATGATCCAGCCCCGGTGGGGTGGGGGGAGCACCGTCCCCGGGCTCAGGGGCCCCCCCAGCCGGAGCAAGGCCCTACCCCAGCTTGGGGCAGAGGGGGCGTCCCACAGCGGGGCCCCCGGCCTGCCCTCGCGCCCCTCCAGCACCTTCACCCAGGACAAGCTCGCGGGGGGGTGAGCAGCCTCCGGGGCGCAGCGTGGGGACCCCCCCACGACAGCAGAGGTGCCCCCCCAGGGGTGCATCACCTGGGGGCTGCTCTGAGTTTTGCCCAGTTGCTGCCCAGCTCATGGCCATTTATTTGCTTTTTGGGGCCCCGGGGGCAGGTTGACCGTGGTCTGAGCCAGGCCCTGGGGAGGGGACTCGACACAGCTGCGCTCTGCAGGGCCACTGCTGCCCGCAAGCCAAGTCTCCCCCAGAGCGGGGGGCCAGGGCACGGTGCTGTGACGCAGGCGCAGGGGGTCTGGACTCACTTGTGGCTGGAGGCCTCCGAGCCCCCTTCTCTGCACCCCTCGGCTGGGCTCATGCAGGAGCTGGGACCCCGTGGTAGCCCCTGCCGAGCAGCCGGAGAAGACCGGTCCCCACAGGTCAGGGGGACGTGCCGCACGGCCTTGCTTTCTCCTCCCAGCCACGGCCAGTACAATGGCCCTTGGCCCGCAGAGGCTGGGCAAAGTAAGAGTGAAAACCGGGCCTGGAGGACACAGTGCCAAACCCAGAGGCCCTGTCTGACCGCACGGGGCCTTGGCCACCAGGCTGCAAGCCAGGCTGGGCCACCACCTTCCCGGGGCTCCCCTTGTTGTGGGGCTGGCACGTGCGCGCAGGGACAGAGTCAAGGGGCCCAGAAGTGAGGGGCAGACCTAGCCGGGTCCTGTGGTGCACGGTGCTGGGCCCCTCAGTGCGGGTGCTGGGGGGCCTAGGTTCAGGTCCCGGCTTCTCCCTGTTTTGCGGGCAGGCACGGTCCTCTTTCCGTGGCGGGGCCTGGCCACTGCGCCTCAAGGGGCCCACGGCCGCAGCAGCTCTCAGCCTTCCCTGGTACTCTGGTGGTAAGGGTGCTACCCGAGGTGGTGGGTTCAAGCCCTGCCCTGGCTCTCAGTGAGTCCCTGGGGCTGTGCGGAGGTCAGTTGGGGAAGGTCTCAGCCTGTGACTCCAGGTTGAATGGTAGGGGGGTTTTTTGCACTTTGAAGCCCCCAGTTTTCCTGGTAAAACCAAGGCCCAAAAAAACCTGGCCAGCCGCCAGGTGGTTCAGGACAGATCCAAGTGGGCTACAACCTCAAGTCCCCTCCGACTCGCAACTGCGATCACCCCTGAGCTCCAGCTAGAAGGCAAGCGCCGGAGGGGGAAACGGTTGCGTAGTAGATGGCGGCCAGGGGACTCAAGCCGATCAGGGACTTGAACCCGCAGCCCCTGCCACC
>NW_017728932.1:8554681-8656105 GCF_001723895.1 Crocodylus porosus | reverse complement strand
ACCCCAGCTGACTTCCTGCCCTTTGGGCAGGGGGCTGGACTCGATCTCCCGAGGTCCCTTCCAGCCCTGATGTCTATGAAATCTATGAACTTGCCACATGTCAGGCAGCCGCTGGGCAGAACCCGCACCAGCACCCCAGGGCCTGCTGGCCTTGTACAGGGGTCCCAACACTGCCCAGGAGGCCACTCACCCCCCCACAAGTTACAGTCGTGGGAAGGCGCCAGAGCTGTGCGAGGGGCAGGCCAGCGGCTCCCGCTGCGGGATGCCCTCCTCCACTCTGCACTGGGAGGCAGAGCCTTGCTGGGCCCGGGGGTGCACACGAGCTCCTCTGCCCTCCTGGCAGGTGCCCTGCCTGGTGCTAGATCACGACCACCCCCTGGCACAGACCCATCTGCAGCACCCCCTCCTCCAGCCCTCGTCCAAGGCAGGAGCCTGCTCCTGCTGGCCACGGCCCCTGTGTCCCTAAGGGAGCCTTGGGCCTGCTCCTGAGAGCCGGGGACTCCTGCAGGCAGCCAGGACCTCCCTCTCGGGGTGGAGGGGAAGGACCCCTGGGACTGCTGACCTGTCTGGCTCCGGGAGTGCTTGACCCCAGGCACAGGTGGGGCTCCCTGGGGCTGGCCGAGGGAGCTCCCTGCCCCTGCCCGGAGCCCCGGGGGCAGCAGGACCTTGCTGCTGGCTGGCAGGAGTCGCGGCCTTCCCCACGCTCACTGAGGCCGGGGGCTGCTCCTGCCCTGCCTGCTCCGGCTCTCAGGGCCTCGGAGGCAGGCATTACGAGGCAGAAGCCACAGGCAGGCGTGACAGAAGAGAGGAAGAGGGTCTGAGACGATTCCTCCGTGTAGGTATTTCATCTGTTGGTTGCTTTGCCACCCGCCTGCTTCACTATGAAAAGGTGTGCAGAAACCACTGGGGTCACCTGCTGAGCAGTCCGCCTGTGCTGTTCCAGCGACGCTGAGCCTTTGCTGCTAGTTGCCCTGTAGCACCAGGACCCTAGTGCTGGTAATGGCTGCCTCTCGCTCTTTAATCTGTGGTATTTTGTCTGAGTCTGGACAAAAGTTATTAATGACTCCTGGGTCCCTCACTGTTACCAGCTGTAATTACATCTGTTGTTCTGGTGTCAGACAGGTGAAGGACCCTCCTAGTTTGATTAGGTTGACAGGCCCTGCACTATGCACCACAGGGCCCCAGCTGGTTCAGCCGCTGGGGAATTTGTTCTGCTCCTTTTCAGCTGTGGTACTAAAGCCCAGAAAGTTTGGCTTTCCGGATTCAGCTCTGTCCCACATAGCTGTTTACCAGCCAAACCCACACAGCCTTGCCCTACCATTTCTGGGTTAAGAAACAGCATCTTTCAACTCATTCTTTCAGGTGATCCAGCCGAATCACAAGCACAGCAGGAGAGAGGAGTCTGGTACAGCAGGCAGCCTAAGCCACTGAATACATTTCAGGACTTCTAGCAGCAGGAGACCAAGTTTGATGTAATGGTCTGATCGATAGCCCTGATTTGGTAAAGTGTTTATTTGGTGCTATACAGGCTTGTGCTTTACCAATAAACAGATCTGAAGCCTGATAATCACTTCTGGAAATCATGCAATGTAGACCCAGCTTGGAACAGGAGGCAAATCATATTTGAAGCACTTTACAAATCCTGGATCATTAAGTGAGTCCCTACAACTTACTATACATATTACCTTGATATTAAAAGCCGCTGCAGGAGTTTGGGCCCATCAAGTGAGACTAAAGACAGCTCGTGTTAAGATTTATTCCAAAAATTTCAGTCTTGGGTGTTCCCTGGGTAGGGTTATTCATGTGTGCAGTTTGGCAACTAGAGTCAAACCCTTTCTGCAAACAGCTTTAATAACTCATGTTTTCTGATGGCTTAGTTCAAGAACGCATTAAATTCCATATAATAGCTGATTTTATTTCAGCCACACGAAAGGTAGGAAAGTGTGGGAGATACATTGTTGAGGTGGCATATGTGCATGTCCTTTTAGCTCATATTAATACCCAGAGCACCTCCTGCCCTATTACTAAAGCATGTATTAGAATATGTATGTTGTTTAGAGCAGATACTTCCACTAACAGCACTCACTGTCTCCTCTTGGGAAACTATGAATAACAGGATACACAGCTTTTCACCTTTGACTAGCAAGAGCAAATGCAGCCCTACCTAGCTGGTAGTCTTTGCTATTTAACACCTGGGGTGCTGAAGTGAGGTGATGGTCGCTAAAAGACACATTCAGTCAGTGCAACACCCAGGCCAGCCTGGATTGTCAGTGTTCCCAAACTTGGGGGGGGGGGGGGTTGGATCCAATACTCCTGCACTGTCCCTGTAAAGAGATGGATTGTGAGTCAAAGTTTGGATCTGGGGCTAAGTTATTTGCATCACGAGGTGTTGGAAGCCTAGTGCTAATAGTGTTCTGGACTTTTAGCAAGCGAAAGCATGTTGAACACAAATGGGAGAAAAAAACCCAACCCAAACCAAACCAAACCACAAAACCGTAAATTCTTAGAAATAAATCCTTCTGGAAGCTCTTGTTAAACTCATTTCCAAAAGTATTTTTCTGGGCTGCTGATTTTACACAGCAATCCTGACATGAAAATGCCTAGCTAGCAGGAGAAGGACAAACAGCTAGCTGGTATTGTTTTCCCTAGTTTATATCAGATCTTACTGGAGCTTTCTTTTTCCAATAAGAGTTCATGCAGTGGAAGTGCTCCAGCTAAATAACTTTGTATTAAGGTTCAGTAAGTCCATTAATGATGTACTGAGGCTTAATATACATTGAGCCTTGCTAAAATCTCTAATGTACCTTGGGGACCTTCACATTACAGCAGCAACACTTAACCTAGTGACAGTTCCTGGTTTTCTGCATTAGTCGATACAAAACACCTCTGCAGTAGTTTAACAAGGTCCACAACTATATTTATCCCTTTACATTTAAATTGTATGTGGGCAGAAAGACCATCATTAATCTGACATGGCACTTTCTACAATTAGTTATTCAAGCAAGACTGGGGAACAAGACCATTAAAACAATTAAATATTATCATTACAAAGAGACAAAAGTCTGCAGCCTGATATTGGGAAACAAGTGTAGCCTCATAAATGAGAATTTTCTTCCCATATATTCCATGTGCAAGGCAGAATGATTAGCTAACTGAGCAATATGTGTCTTTTTAGGGTGATTAGGTAATTCCAGCACAAGCAGTTCCCCATCCCCCTCCCTGCCCCCTTCCAACCATGGACTGACTTCTAGTTTTTTGAAACAGCACTTTGGATAGCTGCAGTCAACAGCCAGCCTGGTGTCTGCTTGATCTAAAGAAGTCTGAATTTAGGGATATCTTGTGACACAAGGTATCACAGGCAATTAAAGGCAGACAAGAACTGCATACTTCCTTCTGATTAGCTGTCTTAACACATGGCTACCTCACGCTTGCTACAGTAGAATCTGTATTTTCTACTTTGTAAGACTATGAGATATGCTATAGGCAAGTGACTTCACTTGTGTGTCCTTTTCTAAGCATTTCTGAAATGGGCTGACAGAGGGTAGCTCTCATGTTAGCCAAAATGCCTCCGTCTGCCACTCAAAGTTAAACTGATTAAATATTAGCTTTTCTGCAGGTAAATTACAGTGGAGCTTGCTTTGAAATTTTGCAATTACAATGGTAGTTTCTGGTGTCCCTCCCTCCGGTGCCTTGCAACAATTACCTCATCAAGGGTTTGCTTGTAAAGAGCAGCTTTTGTCCAAGAAACTTGCTTGTGTGAAACACTGTCAAAGTGGAGATGGGGCAGTTGATCACCACTGGAAGGTAGTACAAGAAAAGCAGGCTCAAACAAGCATTCAAAGCAGGGTGCAGAGATCTTCGGAAACCAAAATATGGGGGGGTTGTGCCCACTGCAGAGGATCATGCGCAAGATGATGCAGTGCTGAAAGCAGGACAACTGAAGGCCCAGTTCTGAAGTGTCCTCACAGAGCGGTAAAGGTGCTTGGTCCCTTGCACGACCAGGCCAAAAGAGAAGTGTTCATGGAAGGGACAGCAAGGAAGAGAGAGCAGAGAAGCAGAAGGAGAGCATGGGTCAGGGAAGGTCTTGAAGGATGGCAGCAATGTGGCTTAACACAATCTGGGAAGATGATAAAAGGGTTTGGGGAATGGGAGGACAGAGGGGAAGACCATACACAGCACTCTCACCTTTTAGAACTACTACAAATTTGCGCAAAGCAATAAAACTGGGGAGCATGTGGTTTTCTGTCAAAAAGATACCAATGGGGAGAGAAGAGAAACTGCCGCACTTTCTTTCTGAAGGATTCTCCACATCTGCTGAGAACAGCACTTGCTGCTTATAGAATCACAGAAGCATAGACAGCGAGGGCTGGAAGGGACCGCAGCAGGTCACAGCTAGTCCAATCCCCTGCTTAAAGCAGGACCAGCCCCAACTACATCATCCCAGCCAAGCTTTGTCTAGCCAAGTTTTGAAAACCCCCAAGGACGGAGCTTCCGCCACCTCTGGGTATCTTGTTCCAGTGTTTTACTACTCTCCTAGTGAGAAAATCCTTCCTAATATCCAACCTAACCTCCCCTTACTGCAACTTGAGACCGTTGCTCCTCGTCCTTTCATCTGCCACCACTGAGAACAGTCCAGCTCCATCCTCTTTGGTACTGCCCTGCAGGGAGTTCAAGCCTGCTATTAAGTCTCCTCTTCTCTAGACTAAATAAGCCAGTTCCCTCAGCCTCTCCTCAGAAGTCATGTCCCCCAGCCCCCAAACCATTTTTGTTGCCCTCCACTGGATTCTCTCCAATTTGTCCACATCCTTTCTGTAGTGGGGGCCCAAAACTGAACAAAGGACTGCAGACGTGGCCTCACCAGTGCTGAATAGAGGGGAATAATCACTTCCCTTGACCTACTGGCAACACACCTACCAATGTAGCCCACTATCCCGTTATCCTTTTTGGCAACTAGGGCACACTGTTGGCTCATGTACATCTTATTGTCCACTGTAACCCCCAGGTCCTTTTCTGCAGAGCTGCTGCCCAGCCGGTCAGCCCCCAGCCTGTACCGGTGCATGGGACTGGTCTGTCCTAAGTGCAGGACTTTGCACTTGTCTTTGTTGAACCTCAAGAGATTTCTTTTGGCCCAATCTTCCAATTATATGGTGGGATGAGTTTTTCATGCCCTGAAGAATCTGTTTTATACAGCATGCTCAAGGAATCTCTCAAATCGCCAGTGCAGGCTGACCCACATTCTTGTGTTGAATTTCTCATTATTCTGCAACTGCTGCTATCTGCCTTCCAAGACAGTCCTACAACATTTAATGCAAATACATTGTCTATGGGTGATCTGAACCATCCAGGAAAACAGGATAGAAAATATACATGCCCAGAAACTTTGTAGGATGAGCCCAAATCTCTATAGAAGGATCTTATTACTCAAAAACCTTTAACATGTATGAATGAATGTCCGTAGAACCATGCTGGGCCCTTAGATTCTCTAAGACTTTTGCATAAAAGCAGGCACAGTTGTGGTGAGGCTACTATATACTCTACTGTTTTGAAAATAATGAATGGCATTTGTCATTGACAATGACAAACGTAATGATGGCTGTGTATAGATATACGTGCATTAAAACTGTGGTAACTTATTTCTTCAAAGAGTTGGTGTCAGAGGCTGCAGAGTGGAAAATGGAACGGGGATTTTAACAGGACCAAGAACTATTTTTTTCCCAGGCTGGAACCCTTTGTAAACTGTTCAAATGTCATAGCAGTGATGATATGCAAGATCAAAGGAAACACAAACAAGGGAATCTCTTTTGGTTTTTATTCAGGGCATTGATGGGAAAGGCAGCACTAATGCTTTAAACCCACACCGAGCTATTGAGTCTTTTCCTTGGAGGGTGGCTGAACAGCTCCAGAAATGAAGTGGAAGCTGACCAGTAGCTTAGAGAGGAACTGCAGCAAGAAACATATAGGGTGTCACTAGCAAGAAAGATTTTTAGTGAACCCCCCAGAGAAACTGTTCAAAATAATGAGTTGGGGACAGCGCCAAAAAGACTCTTCCCTGCTCTAGGAAATTAGCACTTATTTTTAGTTTGTTCTCAAAAGTGTTGGCTGTAGCTACAGCTCACTCTACAAACTGCAATACTTTTAAAGGGCATCCAAAGTCCAGAGTTAGATCCTTGCATTGGCTTCTCATTAGTGTAAAAAGGTGTGAACTTGTGAAGGGCACCAACACTTGAACATTAAGATGTTTTCACTACAGAGCCAATGAAGGAGGTTAATTGTGAGTGTAATATGTGGGAAGACATTCTCTGATCACCTCTTGCAAGCTCTTTATTCTTGCTTCCAATAAAGTCACACACTACTGTACTAGACCAGACGCTTGAGACGTTGAGAAAAGAGGGTCAACCTATCTGGCACAACCTCTCCGTGCAACTCTGTGGGATGAATCGGGTCCAAAGCTATTACTATTTAGTTTAAAGAAATCAAAGAAGGAACATGATAGAGGTATATAAAGTAATGCAAGGTCTAGAGAAGGTTGATCCAGTTTTTCACTTCCCAAGAGATGAACTGAAGGACACCCAATGAAATTTAAAGACACGTTATAAAACTGGAGAAACGTTACCTACAGCTTAATTTAATCTCTGTTAGTCACTGCCATGAAACACAGTTTGAGGCCCAGGGTTCTGTAGGTTTCTAAACACGTGCGACACTTCTGTGGCTTACGGCAAATGCCAAAAGCCACACCACGATAAAGTTATTGGCTGGGCTTATGCACTCCTGTCTGAGGATCTTGGTCTCATCTACCTGTCTGAGGTTACAAGAAAGCATGTAGGCAGTTTCCCTTAAAACCATCCTCCAAGAACCCTAGCATAGGGCATTAACAGGTACAGGATTGTGAACAAGATGGATTATTGCTCTGCCTGTATGGCAGTTTCTGGCAATAAGTGTGTTTGCCAAGCAGCGCTAGCTGTGTCCGTATGTGATAGACACAGCCGGTGACAAAAGATGTCACAGGCCACGGGGCACACTTTTTTGTGCAGCTGCTCCGTCTTCAAAGTATTAGCAGCATGCAGAGTTACTCCCAGAGCAAAGATGTGTCAGGCTCAGAGCAGCAAGGACTGACTCTTTCTAGGTAGGTTCAGAAGTTGGTTTTTTCCAAGAAGCTGAAGATTAGGATTATGATCAACTTGGTACTGAAATGTGGGTGATCAAGTGATTTCTGGACTCAAAGCCTTGACACAGATAGGCCAGAGTCAAAACTGTGGAAGTCTGAAGACATTCAGATCTGGGTCTAGGTGTGTAAACTCAGGCCTCTCTCTCTCGCAGACAGTTTTTCCTCTCCGTGCTTTGGAATTTGTATTCCATTGTGATTATGCAAGAGGCTGGCTCAGCTAATTGTTTACTGCCACAGAAAGCTTTAGGGGATTATTAGTCTGTGTATGTTTAAGCCGTTGTTTTTCACAAGGTCTTAACAAATGAACAGCCTGGAAAGGTCTCTCACCTCCTTCTAAGGAGACTTTGGCTAAAGTGGGTTTATATGAAATGCTCCGAGCTTACCAATGAATGTGTAAAAAATTCGTAAAGGCTTTGCCAGCATGAAGGAAGATACCAATGGGAATTAGTTATTTTCATTCTCTTCTTGCTCCAAGAACCTTTGTAATTCTGTATTTTCCACTTTTATGAAATCTAGACATCTCACCAGCTGCTAACCTCTAAGCGTGCTGTCTGGATTGGAGGAAGGCAGAACCAGACCACTGATTATAGTGACCACTGCTAACAAGATTCCAGTCTAACAGTGATTGCCAGCATTCATCAGATCTTGTGTTCAGACCAATTTTTGCCCTTCAGTGATCCCAAAAGTCATTTCATGCCTTTGTAATTGGTCAGTTTATAAAATGGGAAGAATAACTACTGCTGAGAGACCTCTAGCGAATAATACAGCACTCTGCCGAACACACGCACACCACTCTTCTTGCAAGGCACTTGGATCATTAAGGCGCCAGGATAGTATCTGTCTCTCAGCAGTGCTAGAAGCTTAATCTATATCTGTGCTGCATAGGACCTCTCTCACTCAGTTTTGGGTTTTCATGGATTTGCAGACACTATGTCTCAAGGGCAAGTAAATACTCTGATGACTGAGGGCAATTGAGGGTACTGCTATTGTAGACAAACTACAGGAGAATTGTTGTACTGGAAAGTATGCGTACTAATTCTCCCAGGGCACTCAGCACATATCCCTCTGCTGTTCTAGATGGTACATCCATCAGTTGACTGAAGAGAATGCATTGGAAGTTGAGAAAGGAATATACTATAAATCAGGTAGTTATTCACAGAGCAGCCTAGGCACCTGGGCATCCCTCAGGCACATCTGCAAAAGGCATCAATTATGTCTTCGACATGACAGCAGCATCAACCATGCTGCTGGCTGATGTCAAAGAGAGGTTCTTCAGGGCTGGCTGGTCAGCACTGGGCAGATGCTTTGGGTGGCTGTCTGTGCTGGCCCCAAATGAGTCTGCTTTGCCAAAACTGTTTGCATGCCATTAAAAAGACACAAACCTCCTACAGCCACCATCTTACCTCCCAGGGGGTCTACACTGGCATGGCTGATTGTCAACCAACAGAACTGCAACCAAAAAAAAGCAAAGACTGCAGGCAAGTGAACCAAGTGAGTGGTATTTGCCAGCCTAATAATTTACTAAACATTGTGCATATTCAGCTTTAACAAGAATCATTTCAGTGACAGTTTTTTGGATATTTAAGCTTGTGTACACTTAAAATATTTTCAAATGTACTCCATGTTTTGTAATTTTCTAACACTCAGTGGTGGTATAGCCCTTAATTAAATCAATGAAACAAGGCAGTTAGCAAAGAAATTGTAAACACTGCCAGAACAGTACTTTGCTCAATTGCTTTTGATCCAAGCTGTCATTAGAATCCAGTCTTAATTGCAAGTGAGACGCTGCAATCCAGGTTAGGGCAATGCAATTGGTGCCTGTCATCTCCACTTCTATAGCCTAAAGGAGACACCATGCATGTGGCAATAAATATGAAGGGAGTGAAGGTGGGGGCTCCCTGCACTGAGGCTTCCCCTTCCAAGGGTGTAAGGGGACCCCATGACTTGCCAGGTCCTGCCCAAAACAGGCAGAAGAAGAGAGCAGCAATGGGGAAGAGGCAGGGACTTGACTCCAGGCCCCACCGTTCTGCAGCCATGCACACCTACCCACCACAGGACTACCAGAGAGGCAGGCTGGGGGGTCTGGGCAAGTAGCTAAGGGTCTTAAAGGAGCAAGATGTAGGTAGTGTGCTAAAACTACTAACCTCCTAGAGGCTGGAGAATGAGAGAGCCAGACAGGGGTAATTCAAGGCATCTATAACACTCCACACAGCTTGGATCCTACCGTACTAACAGCAGAAATGTAATTCATGCCCACGTCCACAGGCCCCTTCTGATAAGACTAGAACTCCGCTCCCTTCCAAAAACATGTTTTAGGTAGTTGGAGGCCAGTTGTTAGCCATTCTTTGAGGACCTCACAGACGTGAGAAGGTACTTGGCCCACGCATTCGGAGCCTGCTGATCGTAGGGCCTGCCACCACTTCTCTCTCTTCTCAGACTCCAGGCAGTGGCGGTGAGGTTTGCTGACAGGAGACCAGTGCCGACAATGCTGGAACGGACAGGGAGCAGCATCCATCCAGTGTTTGCCGGTGCCCCTCTGTCCAAATGCTGAAGCAGTTGTAACGGTGGAACATGAACACACGGCAGTGCATATCGCTGCTGTGTCAGCCATCTTAAAGTGCCAGCGTGGCTGGTTTGAGTAACTGCATCTTTAATTTCACGTGTAATTTGTTGGTAGTATTACCCTAGCCCCAGGCTAAATATGGATCCAGACCTGCATCTCATGTATCTTACAGCATTTTGAGTCTGATGGGCTTGTGAGTTTAATATCCCCATGTTCAAGGGTGTTGGAGTTTGGGATTTTGGTTGTAGCCACACTTCTGCTCTAGGGAGAAGTTCCCAGATCTGCACAGCTGCACCAGCTTTTGTATGGTAGGACCAGCAATTCTTTACACTGAGAGAGGGATGGCTACCTGCAAACTTGAGAAATAGATGTCTTCTTGTATTAATGCTCTGTTCCTCCAAAGTGAATATATATAGTAATTGGTCTCTCTTCCCATTCTGATGGCTCACAGCCTTCTGCTAGTACGGTGAAAGACCCGACATCCTTCATGCCCGCAGGAAAAAGACAAAGCTATCATAAAGAGCAAAGATCTACATACAGGTAGATGACCAGAGCTCCCCAAGGGATAACAAGGTCTAACGGCCATAAACTCCAGGAAGGCCAATTAAGACTAGAATAAGAAAAAAGTTCTTTATGGTGCAAGTGTCCAGGGTCTGGAACAACACCCCCCAGAGATGGTGCAAGCACCTACTCTGGACTCTTTAAATTTTCCTTGCTGGGATCACTTGATCCCAGCTGACTCCCTGCCGATGGCGGGGGTGCTGGACTCAATCTCATAAGGTCCCTTCCAGCCCCTAATGTCTATGAAATCTATGAAAGTTAAGTAACAAGGAGTCTTGAGTTTGGTCAATGATGCCAAAACCGTAAGCTGACATCCTCTCACCCAGCTAACCTGAAGACTTGTATGAAAATGAAGGTGGCTGATGCAAAATCATCCAAGGGCAAAATGACAAGTTCCCTCTGGTTCCAGATGAAAGTCACACCCAAGGGAAACAGAGGGAAAGCAGGTACCAGCTTGGCTTGTGCTGGGATTAAGGAGAGCTGGACAGTACACGGCACCTCAGTTTAAAGAGAGAGCCAAATGCATTTAAAAGGAAAAACCAAACCAAACCATCTGGAATGCTTTACCATTACTCAAGTGTCATACCCGACCTCCGAGAAAGCTCTGAGAAATACCAAGAATTGAATCTTATACCTGGTTTCTAAACTTGAAAAATAGCCAACCTGAAATCCTAGAACCAAATGCAGTGAACTTCTAGAGAAGTTCATATATCCGGATCCAAACTTGCTCCCCGCATCCCTAGTTTGGGAATCTAAATACAAAATATACAGATCAAGAGACTCTAGGGCCTCTATATGTCACAAGTATCAACACAATGATTATACTAGTTTCTGCAGAAGGCCCAGTGGGTAAAAGGCATATAGAAACTTTGTATAATAAGGAAAAGAAACCATGGGCCCTGACACACATTTAGACTTTGACCTCTAGATTATTCTTCATTTCAAATATGAGACCTGACTATGGGACAGCTGATTAGATCTAAAACAGCAATGGTTAAACCATAATTTTCACCATAAAAATGCCCCTGCTAAAATAACTGAGTTGCATGTGTATTATAGCCTTCATTTTCCAGTAGGAAAATTGTGTGCATTCCCAGCCAGTTCTACTCTGGAATATTAAATTGCAGCCGAAGCCTCAGAAATAATGTTTTTTGGAGGAAAGGAAATTTGTTCGATGCCAAGAGAATCCACAACGTATTTTGAAAGAATGGAATAATACTAGGAACATTGCTCCCATTATAACCTCCTCAATGGGAGACCAAGCAGAATAAGTATTTTAGCAAGTCTCTTTTTTCCTTTTCATCATTTTAATACTTGAAAAGCAAACTTCTGAAATGGCACATCTTGTGGAGATTTTATAGGGTGGCAAAAAGGAGAAAGCCTTTTAGATTTAAGAATAAGTTATCAATTTCTCTAAGCAGCCCCCCCTTGCTGACCCACCACCCAGTGAGTTCAGGACAGAAAGAGGGATTGAGCGTCACACAACTTCTTTTTTTACTTCTTTTCAGTCAGGCAAATATAGAAGCAAAACTCCAACATTAGAGTAATAAATAGGAACTGCATGAGGTTGGAGTTATTAAATATTTACCAAGGAAATAATATACAGCAAGTCTTACAACTTACCATCTGCACTAGCAATATTAAAACAATCTGGCTATAGACACTAACTTACTGGCTGGTGAATATCTGTATATATTAGCTGGAACTGCTTTTACCTCTTTATAATATAAGAAAAAAACATCTCTAGATTATGTTTAGCCTACTTAACATACCTGCAGTACTGCTTTGGTGCCTCTGTATTCTTTCATATGTTCTCATCCCAAAATTAACTTTATTTACTAAAGCCCCCACTTCTGCTCCCCTCATTATTTACCTTCCTTTCCTGTTAGATCCCCAAATGATCTTCTTTACCCTTTACCCCTTTCCTAAAACATGGAGATTGACCCTAACCCCTCAATGGACAGGAATATTTAGCCCCTTTTTCTTGGGGTGGGAGGTACCTGACTCCCACCCTAGTGGAGTCGTGGCACTATATTACAGTTCATTGCTCAGATGCTGTTTTCTGGAGGGAGTGCTGCAGAGTCATATTTCAGGCTCCCCCCCCCACTCTCTTTACATGCTGCACGATATTCATACCCCTCTCCCACTCTCTTACACTTTACTTTAGCTTTAGAATATGTTTTCACTTCTCAGTTTCCTAATTAAGTCGATGTCCAACATTGTTGTTTGAGCTTCTTCACCACTTGCAATATTTCCCTTTCCATTTTTTCTTCTTCCATTTCTTTCAGGGCGCAACGCAATATTAGCACTATTCGATGTGCAAACACCTACACATGATTCACAAAGCAAACTCAGAGATTTTAAATAGGAATCCATAGTGTCAAAAACATCCTGACCTGTTGGCGTCTTTCTGAGTTCTCTGCAACAGGAGAATTGCTTTGCTGTTTTGGCAGAGTCAAAAAAAGGAGTAAAAACCAAGAGCTGACATTTATTTTCTGAGGGGTGCCTTGGGTGTGAAAAGGTTGAGAACTGCTAGTCCAAAGGATGTGAGGCCACAATATAAAAGTCACTAGCAAATAGTTAGAGGTGTATTATTTGCTGCCAGTTTGTTTGTTCGTGGGTTTTTTTTAAAGACTAGTGGACATGTGGGTGAAAGAGGAAGGAGCTGCTAGGGCAGGATGCCTGTACTAAGTAGTTGGGGAAAAAGGAATGAGTTGGGTGGAGGTGGGTGGGATGGGATAATAAGCAGGGAAAAGAGCTGGAGAGAGCGGGAAGGAGAAGACACAGGAACTGGGGAACAGAAGATTTTGTGGATCTTAAAGATGCACCATGTACCAGCCAGATGCATCCAATGGGCAGGCAATAAGTTGGCCAAGAGCATGGCTGTGACTTCTAATTCCTAAATGGGCGGCATGTCAAAGGAATAAAGCCTAGAAAGATTTTTGTGCTTCTGCTCAGGGGTTTATTTGTATTTTTTTTTGTTTTGCTTGCTTTTGGCTTCTAGAGGCTTATCATTTCTTGGCCAAATGCATGAGCAATAGGTAGTTCAAGAGCAAGGAGGAAATTTCCTTGATTCAGTCTTATAGAAACATTGAACAAGTGTCTTCCTCAGTTTACTTACCTCTTCCTTCAAAGATGACCCACAAAAAGGAGAAAGAAATGCTGAATACAGTTAGAGAGCAACATTAGTTACAGCAGCGTAGTGTGAGGTCCAGGCATTACGTGCTGACATCCTCAGCACTAGGTAAGTGTCAGACAGGAGCACAGCGACGGTGCTGTACCGTGGGTATCCAGTCTGTGCAATGGGGCTTAGACCCATGTTACAGGAGCATGGGAGGATTAAAGGTGTGGAAAGTCCTTGTGATTTGCAGGTGACAGGGAGTGGTAATAATTATGCAATCCGTCCCAACAGTGTGGAAGTAGCGGTGAGAGTCACCTCGGCCAACTGCAGGACCCTCAGAGCCCGGGTGTGGGGACCCGGGGTGGGGAGAAATGAGCAGTCCTAGAGAATCACAGACGCACTGAGTTGGACCCGGCCCCGAATGAGGGCTTTGCCAATGGCCGCTTATGCCAATGGCAAACTTCCCTCTGACAAATGGGTCCCACTGTAGTAAGTCCTACTGAATAAGAGAGACCTTCAAGGAAAGCGTGCAGAAACTGCCATAAAACTGAGCAGGACTGCATCAAGCTCCTCTTTGGGGCAAGTCTCTAGATTCAGTAGACGCAGCTTCTATTTATGCTTCATGTTTCTTTATATAAATTGCATTCCCTCACAGGAAAGGAAAATAGAGCTTCAACAGGGGGTGAGGGGAAAGGGAAACTTCAGCTCTGATTCTTCAACTCGCTTTTCTCATCAGAAAGCTGGAAAAAAATATCGCCACTGTTCTTCCTGCAATTAAGAGAGCAACTGGCTGCCAGAGTATGTGCCTGGAGCTTCATTCCCCCCCATAACTGTTTATTTTATTGGAACACAGACCACATTTGGAAAAGTTTAAGCAACCAGTTGTCCCTTATTCCCTTGTTGCTCTGATGAGAGCCAGAACATGAGACACAGCAGTCGGCACTGCTTTCCAGGGCCTCTGACTCCAGCTGACCGGGGAACATGTTCTCTGGAAGACTGGGCTGCAGAGCCGGATCTGATGTCTTCCTTCTTTTTCTTTATTTTTGCTTCAGGGTTTGGCTTGTCTCGGTGCAGCCTTCAGCTGAGAATGGTATTCCTTGCCTCCACCTCCTACCTCCAAAGGAGGTCAAAGCATTGACATGGGTCATGAAGCTGTGAGCAATTCAAGGAGGATCAAAGGCAGGTTACCTGCTGCTCCCTCAAGTCAGATTGCCACGTGACACTACTTAGCTCCTGGCAGAGGTACATTCTCCCCACAAGCAAGTAAATCTCTCTGGTAGCCACCGGGGTAGTGGGTGCTTTCCCTCGCATACTGCCCTTTGCATCACTCCAAGTTGTGGCTGTCGAAAGGGAGCAAGAACAGCTTGGGGCTTCACGTCAGCATGTTGTTTTGCGGCTAGACTGCAAATATCTTTTCTCTTTTTACAATCCTCTATCCCTGAAAATGATGCTCACCTGTTTATACGAGCTAAAGCAAAATATTCAAGACCCTTAGCGAAGGCAGAAAAGGTGCACAGTTTAAATGTTCAAATAAAACTCACTCATTCCCCAGCCTTTACATTCCTACTGGCAAATTATTGCCCCAGTAATATAAGGCTCCAGCACGCTATGTGGATTTCCCTAAAGACGCAAAACCAGTTATTCCAGTAGATAAGAAAGGCATTGCCAAGGTCAAAACAACCTTGGCAGAATAAAATTGTAATCCACTGTATTGCTTTTCGGAGTGAAATCGCTGTGATTGCCTGACTCTCCAAGCTTACAATAATCCTAATTGTCCTGCAAAAGTTACCAGGAAGCCTTAAAAGTGTCACTGCATTTTGCTTTTCTGATAGTCAGACTTTGCTATTGGTCATCTTGAATGATGTTTGAAGATGCTCTGAAAACTATAACAATGCCAAATCTCTTCCCTACAGCTGTCTGATCCCAAGGATTTTGCTTGGGAGTTTCCCCCGGTTGGCTCAGTTTCTGTATATAATGAATGACAGTGAGCTGTATGGCCTTGATCTGGGAAGAATATTACATGACGATGGGAAACTGCAGGGGTTAGCACAAACACCTTGCAAGGAACATGCCCCTGTTAGGGGAACACATTTTAATAAATAAACCAAGTCCATGAACTGTTCAGTTTTCCCTCTTTGGGAAATCTTGTTGCATCTGTAAGCAGGAAAGCCGGCCAAGGGCATCTTCAGAGGAACATTTCTCTGAGGCTGACAGGTGGGTTGATCGGGGTGTTACTGGAGTCTCCACCAATTAGCCAAGAAGCTGTCAGTGACTAATACTCATCCCCTACCTTTGTGTAAATACTGACATTTGAGAAAGGAATGATGAGCACCAGGGATGGCTGCCTCCCAAGGAAACATCTGAGATATTCTGGGCAGAAGAGCTCTTTTGTCTAGTCATAACAACATCTACCCTGGAGTAGGGAAGGAAGAAACACTGCGAATATGAGAACACCACCAGGTGCCACGAAAGAAAAATCAGCCCAGACAAGAGAAATCCAAATCCTGGATCTGAGCACCCAACCCTGGAAAGGATTCACACCAGAAACCTGGACCCACCTCCACGTTCTGCCCATGTAAGATAGGCACAAAGCAAAAACCTTTGATCCAAACTTGTCCAGATTTGGGAGACTTGGAAAATCTGGATCTAAATCTTACAGTTTGGGTCCATGCCTACTATAAATGCAAAAACAGAGATCACTTTTTCTGTGTTTTCCATATCTCTGCTCTTTGCTGGTGTATGTTTCTAACCTGCTTTGAATTATAGGCAGGGGGATATGAGTCAGTTTCTATTTATCTGAACCTGTTCACCCATCCCAAATGAGCTAGGGGTGAATGAACTGTAAGCAGCTCAACCCCTGTTTGAAGGAGGCAGCCCAAATGTGGGCATAGATCACCCAGGCAACAAGCATGCTTTCTACACGTCATGCTGACAGATCATGATACTGCCTGGTTTATTATGGCTGGTAATCTCTGGTCATGAGACACGCTGACCTGGAAAAGAGAGGCCTGCGGACAGTCAGGATTAAGATGCGCTGGCGGTTGCCAAGTGGTTTGGGGGTAAGCTGGAACGCCGGCAGGTGGCACGATGCCCAGATCTCACACGTCACCAGTGCCTCCTGGTCGTGAAACCTGGCAGGAATCCATGACAGACGTTCCCCAGATATTCATGCTTTCCTGCTCAGCCAGACTCCCGCACAATCTGCCACTTGCTGCTTCTCACCTGGCCTCCCAACTCACACAACATGGCTTCCTGCTTCAAGAGGTACCAACAGCATGCAAACTGGATCAAACCCTTCTCCAGCCTTTGGGATTAAATCCAATTCAGAGGCCAACAAGTTCAAGAGAAGCTGATTATTCTGGGTGGCCCTTTCAAAGAGCTTGATTTCCATAAGGTGCTGAACAGTCAACCTCTGCAAACCAGACCCCTGTAAAGTGCCTCGCACTGGGTACCCAGAATCACTCGTCATTGTGAAAATCTTGTCCTGTGGTTTTAATGTTCTGTATCCTTGAGACAGGACCAGCCCATCAGTTTGGTGGGGCTATTCAAATGCGGACCTTGGTTAGGACTGCTCTTTGAACACCAATTTGACAGAGAAATGAGCGGAAAATGAGACACGGTGAGGAGCAGGAGGTCATAATTCGTCTTCCTACAGCAGGACGGTTTAAATTAAATAATACAAGTGACAGTTTTCAGTTGCAAGTCAGAGTCAATAAAATACAGGAAGGCTAAAAAACCAATTCTCTATCATGCAGGCGTTGTAAAAGTTGATTCTCCTGCATGGGAAATGCAGCTGAGATCCTTGGGCATTTATACAGATGTGGGGAGCCTGCTCTGATGTGCTGGAAATCCAGCGCGTTGGTGCAAACTCAGTTAATTACATCTGCTGGAGCACACAGATTGCTGCGCTCCGGCAGCCTCGTGCGTCACGTGTATCAGAAGTGCAGCACGCCTCTGCGCTGCAAAAATGGCAGTGGTGCACTTTGAATTAAAACACATTTGATGTGCTTTAGTTCAAAGCGCTCCGCCACCATTTTCTCAGTGTGAAGAGATGCACGTGACACAGGGGTGCTTTCAATAAGTACGGCTCACTGATTAAAAACACCCAGCGCCATGTCGGTAAAAATGCCCCTTGTGTGAGGCAGATACTTTGGACTGACCGGCTCCGCTGTTTGGAGAAGCAACTGACTCAAGGTGGCCTGAAGACAAGTACCATGTGCATTAGTGACAGCAGTTTCCTCGTGAGAATCACTATTTTTTTTTTAACCCTGAGGTGGAAGACCGTTGTAATTGTTTTCATAACACACGTGCTCATGGAGCAGTCGGTGACATTTTGACACTGGCGTGGGGAAGGAATCAACGTCTCCAGCTGAATCTCAATTTAATAATTTCTGCCTGCGGATTCCCAACCTTGCAGCCCAAATTTTGGGAATGGACTACAAATACGCCCAAAGTGAGTCTCATCTCCACCCCCTCCAGAAGGGGAATGCTTATTAACAAATTGCCCTTGCAGGCTGCAATCAGAGGCCTATTCTAATCAGGGTCAGAATAGAAGACATATTTTCGGAGACTACTGGACACTCCAAGGTGTGAGATCTCCCTGAAAGGGTACAATGAATTTTCTGTGTTGCTGGTGGCAAATTATTTGCTTCCTTGCCTTCCTGTTCAAGCTTAAAACCCCCAGCTTGCCTCCATTAGTTTCTTCTCCCTGAATGGAGCACACAGTTTCAATTCCCTTTGCAAGCCAATTATCACCTAACCAGAAGGAATATTGAGAACAAAGTCTCCATTTCAGGTGCTGAGGCTCGGCTCCCTTCAAGACAGGGGAGAAAAAAGCTGTATAGGTTTTTTTTTACCAGGACGTGAAGCTTGAAGACTCAGCTGCTAGGGAATAAATGCTGAGTATGAGTGGTAGGCACCGACTGTAATCGCCCAAGGCTTTAGAGACCAAACTGCGGCTTGAATGGTCTTGACAAGCTCAGACAAACATACAAGGTAGAAAGAAAAGTTCTTTTACTATAGGTCAACGAATCCCATCTTCCCTGCCAGAAGAGGATTTTTCCTTTGGGGATATCTTCCAGAGTGTCTGGCTATAGATTTATTTGCTCAGACCAATGGCAAAAACAGCTTGTCAATATTAATATTCTTTTGGAGAGGAAAATGATTGCTCTGCTCCTAAGGGTAGCTGCCTTAAAAAGCAAACGGTGTCCAGCGTGCTTGTTGCAGGTAACAAACAGGGTAGGGGTTCACTTTAAGGAGTGATGTAGTGGAAAAAATTAGCCTCTTTCAAAGGCTACATGCCATTCTCTTCACATAACTAGTATACGAGCAGTATCAGCTTGAATATTATACAGTCAAACCAGCACAAAGCTGGTCTAAATGTCATATACGATCAAAGTAACTCTAGCCTTCCAGGGACAGGAGGGAAGGGCCGCTGACTGAGTGGTGTGCGTTCTGCAGGGTTGTGTGGGTGGGACAGTGCAAATGCCTGCACTAAAAACAGCAGGGGGTCAGATCTGTGACCACAAGTAGAAGCTGGAACACACAATGGGCAGAAATGTGAATCGTAGCGGGGTGCTGATTTGCTTTGTATCTTCTTCATTTGGATTTAACAAGAAATTCTAACAATAACCACATATTAAATGACCCTTACATGCACTCTGTAACCCTGGCAAACGAGAGAATGACGGCTGCTGCTCAGTTAAGCATTCAAAAATCAGGAAATGCCAAAATGAAACCTTAAACTGCTCCAGGCTGATGTGCATTTTTTGTGACAGCCTTGAATTGCAAGCTCACATTTCCCAGATGCTGATATAATATAGCTTCTCGAGCACACCTAATAGCTTGTAAACTGAGTCCTTCTCTTTGTACACCAACCCTGTGCATGCAAATCAACCCAATGAAATACACCCTGTAAGCCAAGATGTGGGAGACCTCTCTCTAAACTGTCCCAGCCTGCTATTAATTATTCAGTCCAGCTTACATTAGACTGAGAAGTCCTCAGGACAGAGACCATCTTTGTGTGTAGTTGTGCAGCCTCTAGCAGAAAGGGGCTCAGATCCCACTGAGGACCTTTGACTGCTACAATAGCACAGGACCGAAGACCCCATGTGTCCAAGACATTCAGTCTGAATCCAGACTTTGCAGCTGATCCACATTCCTTGCTGGCACAACTGAAAGCCTGGATCTGATTGCCCCTAAACTTGGTGAAATTCAGAGCCAAGCTCAGAAATCTGCAACTCATGCCCATCCCTAATTTCCATGGGCCATTGCTCTAATACATCATGGCACAAAACCTACCTTCCTTCCCATGCAGTGAATCCACATCTTCATGCTCAAAACCCCACACAGGTACAACACTCTTGCCCGTATCCATTCTCCCAGGCACAGCCTGGTTTCTCAACCAGGCTCTCTTGCTTGAGCTGACTCATCAACTCTGCATCATACAATACCGCGTGCGTCGAGACGGCTCTGCCGGTAGACCCCCATTTGTTCTGTATAAATATTATCATTAGTGGGTAACAACCTGTGAGCAATGAGCTTATAGAGGAATCTGTATTTGCTTTTGTTGGTGATTTTTATTAAGCATAAAGAAGGGAGAAACACGCTGTGTAGTAGCTGATCCCCAACCCACAGACCAGACCGACTCATGAAATCTTTTCTGTACAACTGAATGAACGTAGTCCAAAATCTAATCACTGTCAGTCACCAAGAGATAAGGGCATTTCACTACATTTGTCCTACCACAGTCTTTTGCATCCCTGCAAGGACCAGCCTGGCTGCCCGATGCTGAGTGCTAGCTTCTAGCACTTCCGGTGAAAGGCACTTGAGAAGCTTAATTAAATCTAATGAGCCTCAGCTCACGGTGCAGGGGAATAGCAGCATCCTCATTTTACAAATGAACTGATTTTTCCTAACGATAGGAAATAGGGGGACAGGTGCTGCCCATTTTCCACCAGTTTTCAAATGGAGGGAGGCTGACATGGTTTCCCTGGCACTTCATAATGCTAGCACAGAGTGAGGACAGTGTCCACACCTGGCACACCTAGGAAGAGGTCTCTGCCGCTGCCTCCAAAAGACGGGTCTACAGGGAGCGGCAGGAATTCTGCCTGCAAGTCTCCATTTTAGCTCCTCCATCAAATGCTTCAACAAACTGTCTTGGATGCACAGGCTTCAGCCTCCTCCAGTTACATAGCACACCATCAAAAATCTGCTTATTCTACACAACTTCAGTCACAGAGCCAAAAAGCTTCCTCTAGCCTAAGTTGGTTCTCCCCAGTCCTGTTCCTCTCTTAAGCATTTAGAGCAGCAGCTCCCAATCTTGGGGTCGCTACTCCATTTGAGGTCACAACGATAAAAAACGAGGTTGCGCACTCCAGGGCAGGGAGGCATGGGAGGGACACATGTCCCCCCAGATTTGTGTGCAGGCTTGGGGCTTCCTGCCCCACTGTCTTCTCCCCAGGGCCTCCGCAGCAGAGCAGGGCAGGGAGCCCCATGCTGGCTATGATGCCATGGCAAGGCACCTCTGCCCACCTGGCAGCAGCAGGCACAACTCAATGCCGCTGCCGCCGCTGCCACTGCTGCTGGGCAGGCAGGGGGTGCCTTGCCATGGCAGCATGGCCAGCATGGAGCTCCTGGCAGTGGCGCCAAGCCTCCCTGCCCTCCCAAGCCAGGTCCCACCCACTGGGCTACAGAGGCCCCGGGGGGTGGGCAGCAGGGCGGGGAGCCCCAAGTCCACAGCGGGCAGCCTGCATCCTCCCTGATGGGCTCCGCTCCGGCCATGCCACCCATGGGGGAAAGGGCAGAGGGTGGAGCCTGACTCTAGCCAGCTGGGGCTCGGGTGCTCCTGGGGGAGGGGGGGAGGGGGCTGTGGGCCCTGGTCCCATAGCTATGGCAGCTGGGGGGACAGGGGGCTGCAGGTCAAGAGTGAGGGGCACCTGCACGGTTGGTGGGGTAGAAGGCTGTGGGTGGGGAGTGAGGGGCACCTGTGGGGGTAAGGGGGAGAAGTGAGGGGCCATCCTGAGGAAATGGGGTCATGTCAAGGAAATGGGGTGATGCTGAGGAAAAGTTTGGGAAGCACTGATTTAGAGCTAACAATACACACTCACAATGCAGGATTTTTTATTATTTTTTTTTAGGAAAGCAAAAGGTTTGTTTTCATCAGCCAGGACCTCCACAGCCACATGCTGGCGTGGGAAGCTGTGCTGTGCATCTCAGCTACCTTGGGACGGACCTTGGATGTCAGCCCTGTCAGTCACCAGCTTCTCTCGGAGGAGGGGGTTTACTAGTATGATTCATCAGCAGGAGCCAATGCAAAGAGCCCCGATGCTGTCAAGAAAATTAGCAGACAAATCACCGCGCTGCTTCTTTGCGAGCTGAAACTAAAGTCCTGCTCCACCAGCACCCAGAACAAGATACTACCCCTGAGGCTAAAGGGAAACGTCATTAGCTGTAACTCGTAGCAGGCCTCCTATGCTAGCTCTGTGGCTGCCACTGGAAAGCAACCTCATTCGCTCACGCACACAGACACACCACGATGGTGGGACAGGTCAGAGAAGCCCACCAACTTTCAACCTATTTGCTCCTTGGCTCTTTGAAAGTTCAGTCACTTCCCACCTGCACGACATCCCTCTTTCAACAATTTTTCTGTGGGTTTGGGCGGCTGCAGTTTAGGTAATAACCAATAACGAGATAAACAACTTGATGTAGCTTCTAATTTCAGCCAGATTAATTAAAGTTACTTATCACCCAGCTTCCTGCCTCTAAACTTCAGATATCAGGCAACCAGGAGCAACGACGTCTTGCCTTGGCACTGCCAGGAAGATGTATTCACAGCATTCAGCCTGCTGCAGGATCCCAGTGGAGGGTATTGTTCAGAGTGTTGCTTCCCAATGACTCAGGGAAAACAAAGATGACAGCCCTCAACTGGGCAACCACAGGAGATCCCGTGTACTCCATGAGCATCAGTGATAAACGCACAACAGCAACCTCTTTATCTGCCATAAACAGCATCTAGCTGAACTGTTTCCTAATCAGAGGACAATACTCTGGACTTACAACAATTAACCTTTAGCTCCACAAAAGGCATTTAATGTACTTGCACTTAATTCCATTTGCCTTGCCCCGCAGGTCATTCCAGTAACCCTGCCTCTCTGAGCAAACCCACCCCCATTTGAGAACGGCTGCTGCTACGTTTTTATCCCCAGCATCAGCCTTGCAGCATGTCTCAGCAACGCAGTGTGCTCATCAGTGAAAGGCAGGGACTGCTGTCAGCTGAGCCGGGCCAAAGAGCCCCGATGCTCCAGGGACTCATGGATTGGCGTGGTCCAGAACCCAGTCACCTGCTCACCGCTCCTTCCCCAGGTGCAAGCCACCGAAGGATGGCTCGCTCGCTCGCGCTCTCTGTCCTCCCACTCCCCAAAGGAATTCTTTCTGCCTAAGCTACTCTGGGGTAAGTGGGACCCAAAGGCTGCACGTGATGGAGCACAAATGCACAAACCTTTCTGAGGGCAGAACGAGATGGGTAGCAAGGTCACTGCAGAAGCACAGGCAAGACACCCCCGGCAGCGTTCTGGTTCCTGCTTACATCCGTTATTTCAGAATAGTTCTCTGTTGGCCTGTCACAGACCAGAGGCATGGAAAAAGGCCGCCTTGTTGTGAACTCATGTTTCTTCCCACAAAGTAATTTTAATTTTAGAGAGAACACCATTCAGTGAATTGTGGTGATCTGAAACCAAAGACTTCCGTTTAACTTACTATATCAGAGCCCTTTCTGCCCTTTCATATAGCAAGCAGAAAGGGAAGGCATCATCTGACATTGTTTTTGCTCCTCCTTAATGTCCAAAGCCAACCTGGAGTCAAACCAAAACCATTGATCTAAACATCTCCAAGTACTTAGGCCAAAAACTGGATCCAGTTCAGAATCTGGTGCCTCTGGCATCATCCCTATTGCACGTCAGACCTAGGTTTTCATTACCTCCTTATTCAACAGAAACCTACTGTATCACGACACAGGACAGCTTAACACACTGTTGTTTCATACCACCACAGTCTATAAAGAGTGCACTACTATTTTTGCTTTCACGTGGCTTAAAACATTCTTTCAAGACGTCCGTTGTTGTGAGGATTTATATTTTTCTCCTTTTGCATGAAACACCCTTTCTCCCCCATGCGAGTTTCTGACTTGTAAGTGATGACTAGTGACCTCGCAGGCCCTTCTCTCTGTAACATCACGGTCTGTTCTCATGGAAAGAACAACGGTGTTTTCGTTACATCCTTCCCACGGTCATGGGGTGCTGGGCATGGACGTGTTTTAATAAAGCTGTATGCACTTAAAAAACAGAATAAGGCACCTCTGAGAAAAGGCTTCATTTGGTTTATTTCATTTGCAAATGAACGCGCTAGCATGGCTGGCCAGCCTTGAGATGCAGACGCGTAGGATTAGCCCCAGGTTATCCGTCTTACACAGATACGTTGTCGTGCTATAAGCCAGTCTGTAACTACAGAGGATTTCTAATAGCCCCTATGCTAAATACTACTGCTGTTCAAATCCATGCAGCTCAGACAAAACTCAGCTGCACAATGCCCAAAAGAACAGGTTCCTTCTACTCCTTACAAAGAAAATATAAAGGAGACTGCCTCTCTGCATCCAACATTGAGCTCTACAACACTACAATGAAATAACCAAGGTATGTGTATGGCACTGCTATCCATTCTGAAAAGATACCATAATTAATCCTAGTTATTGGATGTTATGTCACTGCCCTTGATAGACTGCTACAAATTGTGTTCATCCCATACTCCAAGGATCTGAGCTATTTTGTAGGGGCCCAAAAGGAATATGGCTTGAAGATCTAGCCACTACAGGGGAGGAAGCACTCTGCTTCCTTTGTGTCTGCCTCAGAGAAACTGTCTTCAGAGCCAGAGAGAAGCACAGAAAGGTCAGAGGGAGATCAGGTGTATGCTACAAGAAATATAGGGCACTGACAGAAGTGACGGCTTGTTGCACAATCCGGGCCCTGGAGCGCTCAACAGCTGTGCCCTGACAGAAGTGCATGGCTGCAGAGTGCCTTAGAAGTGCCTGATCGCGTGACAGTCTGAATGTCCTCCAAAGTGAAGCGCCTTCATTAACCTGTGTCACTGCAGGCCAGGAGTAGGCCTGAGCTGATGCAGGCCAGCCCCGCCCCAGGTGCTGTCTTCAGAGCGGGTGGGGAGGGACTTCCACCTGGGGTTTGCCCAGCCTACACTGGAAGGTGGGGCAGGTGGACTGGAGCCCTCCACCCCTCAAAGTGGGGGGGCTGCAATCCACCTGCTCTACCCTCCAGCACAGGCTGGGTAAACCCTAACTGAGCTCCCTCCTTTCCCTTCCCCCCCCCATTCTGAAGATGGCACCAGAGCTGGGCAGAGAGAGGTGTGGGGCTATGGGAGAGCAGCTGAAGACATGCAGCTGCTCCAAACTGGAGGTCGACCCCCCAGCCCCCCGGACCCAAAAGCAAACATCTGTCAGGTCCAGGGGATGCTGTAACTCATGGCGCTTTCTGCACAGTGCCACGAATTACAGCAGGGAGCACATCTCTGCCAGCACCCACAGTATACGCAGATAAACTTTCACCATGTCTCTGTCTATGCACACAAGGTGTGGGCCATGCTGGGTCTTCTGTCATCTCAACTGCGTCTGCACTCTGACATAATAACGGGAAAACCGTACCTTCTACAATTATTGTTCTTAGCAGGGTGCAGCTAAATCCCTGCAATGTAATTTGTTTCATTCACATTCTGTCAGGTCAGGAAATTATCAATAGAAACAACCAGGCTGGGTAGGGAAGGAGAGGAAAACACAGCATGGTAGGAAGCAGAGTTGTCACATTCAGGACCGTTTACCAGATCTTTTCATTATCTCAGCAGAGAGAGGGAGTGTGTGGGAGTGGCTGCTGGGTTCATTAACGAAGCTAACGGAGTTGCTTAATCAGTCACAGCCTAATGCCTCGGAGGAGGAAAGCCAGGAAGAGACAAAGGACAAAGGGTGCGGTGGGTGGGTGCAGAATGTATTTCCAATGGTGCTGGGTCTGCGTTGTATGGGGACCTGTTGCCACAGCTGCACCGTTAGCCACAGCAATATCACACGGCTGTCCCCGGGGACACAACCCATATTCCTTGTGAAGTCACAGGGCAGGTCCTGAACAAGAGACACGTACGGGAGTTATCAGCAACTCGCCAATTCCTCCCTTGCTTTTCTGCACTACCTTTCTTGGTCTCGGATAAATTCTCCTTTCTTCAGCCCTGGCCTTCTTGTTGCGTTGGAGGATCAACTGGTCACTTTAGGATCAAACGGTGTCAGCTCTGACCCTACCAGCAGTTCCAGCACTCTCACGATAAGCCACCTCTTCACAGCAAACCGATCCAAGGCTCCTCCTTGTCTGGGGCTTCTGTTCCTTCATTTCTAACAACCAGCATCATGGTGGGGGAAGATTAGATGCCAGGCACGAATTCATTTAAGTTCTTAAGGGCGACCACTTAATATTTCCAGAGGAGACTTTAGTTGGACTAAAATGGGCTGGAATTTGAATGCTTAACTGTAGCCACATGGCTATGCATAAAGATCAAATTCCCATCCTCAGTCCTCTTAATGCAGCTTCTCCTGAAAGTTTGGTGCAACAAGCACATCGACAGAGCCTCTAATGCTTTTAGAGCAATTAAAAAAAAAATGAAAGCTGTGGAAAAAAACTACCCTATTGCTGCTGCTGCTGTGGGGAAAAGTTGTGCCAAGTCCTGGTAGGGCTCGTACTAACCAGCACCAGGGTGTAAGTAGACAGCAGTTTGTATTTAGTACACGCACTGGGAAGTTAGTTGCCTCCCACTTGCAGCCTGCTTGCAATGGTAATCACATGATTAGTGCAGATACAGCAGATACTGCAGGGACAGGTAGACGGAGACCTGGAAGTGCTGCAGTGAAAGGCCCGGTCAAGGACTAAAGCATGCACGCCAGCTGTCCTAAGAACTGTCACCCCCCCAAAGAAATCAAACCGTGAGACCTGTCACGGATCTGCCTGTATCTACTATGTGGTGCGCTCCTCGCTGCCCTCCATCCACAGCAGTGGAACACGGGGACAAGGTTTGGCATTTGCACAAAAGTAACAGATTTTGAACAATTTGGGATTGTGCTTTAAGTAAATTCTCCTATACCTCCTGTTCACAGAGCTCCTACACATATCTGGATGCACATTTGTCACACGTGCGCGCGCACACACTGTTCAGGCAACACAAGTCTTATGTCAGTGCCCTCCCCCAGTGAGCGGATTTGTATTTGCAGTTCTCAACAGATCATTTGTTGCAGTAGCTACAACTGCTGCTTATGGCTCGCCTACAAACCCTGGGCAGCTGCTTTGGATTTTTTCTTGCAAACGTTCATTCTCCTTTTGTTTTCAAAGGAAAAAAACCCACATAATTCATGCTGCATGTTTCCCACCATGAAGCTCTCTCTTGTTCTATGAAAGCTTTGTAGAGACACGAGGGCAGGCAGAGAAAGCAATGCGAGTTACGTGAGTAACGGCTCCACCATCGGCATTCCTGAGGAGAGGACTGACTGCCTTCTGGCCTTGACGAACTGAGGAGTGGGATGTCAAAAGATTGTTTCCACCAACAACGAGCAGCTGTTTAATTTTTGCACGCTGATCTCTTGCATCAAATCACCCTTTTGTCTGGTCCAAGAAAAAACAACTCTTATTTTTCTTCTTTGCCCTCTTGTATGAGCTGTTTGGGCTAAATCGTCAACAGTGGTAGACTCATGTATGTGCCTGTGCCGTCCACCTCCCCCCGCCCCACCATGTAGCTGCCACTAGGATTAGAAATACCACCTAGATCAACATTTTATTAATAAATTGCATGAAACACATGTATGATACTGTAATGCATTGGCAAAATGTGTTACGTTTCTCTGTTGACCTAGTGGGTAACAGCCCACTTCTGCTACCGGTGAATATTCTCTCCCTTCTTTCAATCAAATAAGAGAGGGCACTATTGAAGAGCTGATGATCCAGGGTTCAAACTCCAGCTGATAACCCAGCAGGGAGATCTTAACCCAATTAAACAGATCACTTGGATCAGGTTTTGAAAGCACATGACTGCAAATAATTAGAGCGAGTACAATGGTACATTTAAGAATCTGGATTGTGGGCATAACTACACAGGTAGACATCCAACTTACCTCAACAGACTGCCATAATAACCCTGGGTTGAACAGTGCACCAAAACCATTTGCTCCTATAACTTTACACAATCTGATCCAAATCATTCCTTTGCACAGGCAACTGCATGTTTTCCATCCCGTTCTTCACAGCGCAGTGCAACACATCCTGTGTGCGCCGAAGGGAGTCCAGGCTGAGCCCAGATTGTAAATTCAGATACTTAAATGCCCATTTGTATGTATGGCTACCCCCGATTGTATCTGATGCCAGCCCGCATTTTAAGAGTAGTCATAATCATTTGATTGGAAGTGTCAGGTGGTGACGGATAAGCACTGAACTATCCTCACGACCAGGATGATAGAGGTGTTGCTGATGCAAGAATGACCCTCAACGGAGATAGCGACACTGAAGCAAACTAGGAAGCAAGTGGAACGGGTTTGACTAGTGTGCTTCTGCATTCCCTTTAATACTATAAAAAGCAGGCTGCCATGTTACTCGCAATACTACTTCAAAAGCAGACTGCTGCCGCTCTGCCCAGCAGTACAGGTACAACATGCTTTTGATGGTATAACCTTTGGTTATTAAAACAACTATGTCGTCATTTTAATTAATTCAGCATTCCGGGTACCCAAGGGCTTTGGATTTTTACGCACAGCTCTCACTGACGCTCGATGGGCAGGTGGATGTGGTCTGTACAATTTAATAATGAAATCTCAATGCTTCTGCAAACAATACATACTACAACCACAATTTTAAAGGCACGGACACTAAGACTCAGCTAAAAGGAGTTGCCCAAGGTCGGAGAGGCTGTATGCGGTCGAGGCCCTGCTCCCAGTCCCAGGCCTTGTCCGCGGACTTGACGGCGCCGTCTTGATGACAGACATTCCTATCATTTCACTGCAGAAGCGCAGTGATTCTGCCTCCCAGGGGGAAGAAAGATAGTTTGATTTGAATGATGACAAGCTAATACAAGAAGGTTAAATAAACCCCTCTGTACCAGGCTGCATTCTCCTACTTGAGTAGTCCCTACATTTCTTTGGTAACTGCCTTCCACGGGCTAAGGTCCCGTGGTGCTGAGCATTATATCAAATCTTAAGAGAGAAAAAAAATTTGCAATGAACCAGATTTTAAGAGGACTCTATTACAACGCGTTCCAATTCATAAGCTGCTCAAGTTAGACCCAGTATAACCCAGTTATATCCAGTATAACCCATAAGCTGCTAAAGTTGTACCCACCAGTACCTGGAACAGCATTCAGGATTCTGCTCTCCTCAAAGCATTATCTTAGCTTTGATCCGCCTGGAGATCCAGGTCTTATCAGAATAGGTGGGAAAATGCATCAGCGCGTAGGAGCTTTATTCAAATAATCTCAAAGCAAACGGTACAGATGTACTCCGAATCACAACCACTAGGAAGATCAGGGGGGCTGGGAAGCACGAAGAAAAGGGCAATGAAAGAGCAGAGGCCGCAGATGGCTGACACACGTTAGCAGCCTGACAAGGGGGTGAGGTTAGAGAATATTTCCCCTGGTGCCTGCTCTTCCCCCCTTTCAGAATTAAAATAATTATGTTAACGAAACATTGGGTCCCTTCCATAATTAGCTACAGTTTGCCTTTGTCCACTGAGTAAACCCATCTTGTCACACCATGATGATCTGAAGAAAATTGATTTTAACTTCTCATTACACAGAGGGCTTCAAAGGATCCTTAAGCCAGTTACTGTTCACTACAGAGATGCAACAGGCATTTAACATAATACCTGCCAGCACCAATCCAGCACTGTACATTTCCCCTTCTGAAACCTGATTCCCATCTCCAGGCTCTCAGATCTGCCCGAATGTTACCGGCCTGGCAATAAACACCGCCGGTGTGACAAGTCCCAGTCACTGCGCCTCTCCGTGGCAGAGCCCTTCTGCAAAAGCACCTCGTTAAATTATACCATGTAGGTTGTAGCTGTGTTGGTCTCAAGACATAGGCAGACAAAGTCCTCTGGGTAAATCCAATCTCTTTTATTAAACCAACTAATAGTTGGTCTTCTACACGAAAGCTAGATCAAGCACTAATAGTTGGTGTAATAAAAGATACTAGATTTACTCAGAGAACTGTATCTTGTTAAATCCTAAGGATCAGGTTTTCCCACCCCACAAGATCCGTTTGAAGATTTGTATGCGGGCAAGGAAGACACAGATCTACCCACTACTGGCATCGATAGCTACTTGGGCACCAGAAAGAGAGCAGATGCTAGCTGGCATGAGCCCCTTGCTTCCTTGACTTGACTTCACATTTGCGCATCTTCAAGCTATGCATCTAGTAACTTAAGCCACCCTCCCGGTCCCAGTCTTTGCAGATGAAGCATCAATCAGAGTGAATATTCAAGGCATCGCAGGTGCTGTTAAATCACACAGCTCGCTGCTACCGTGTGGGCTGTTAGCCCTAGGCTCAGGCTGCTGGAGCTTGCGTTGTTCCACTGCTCTTTATGCCACCAACGATGCTCTCCTCGTTTTCCTTCACAGTGAGATGCGAGAGAGCCCAAACCAAGGGCCCTGCACAATTTCTCTGCTGCATGTGGGTAGTAAAATGCCATCTTCCAGCAGCACTGAATTATTCAGAGACAGCTCTCGATGAAATACCTGCTTCCATCCTGTGCAGTGAAAAACTGTGGTCAAAACCTGTTTTGCAAGGTCGCCAAGACACCCACGGAAAGAAACATGCATCGTTAAGAAAAATGAGTTCTGTTAAAAAGCTGCTGGAGGCTCCCTGGTGAAACAGGCCGGCCAAGAAGGACACGCTTCAAATAGACCGGGCAGTGGGCTGGACTGGCCTTTATCCTGGGCGGTTCACAGATGTATCCCGTAGCGTCTAGGCCTTCTGCACAAAAGCTAGATCAAACACAAGGCACCTGCTTTGCCAACGCCAGGAGAATCGACACCCCAAGCCCAGGGAAGTTTGGAGCAGGGATGTCGCAGCCCATGGTGGTTACATGCGAGGGCTGAGCACTGAGGCAGGTAGCTAGAGTTACCTTCAGTGGGAGGAGATGCATCTTCCTGAGTGCTCCCGAGGTGAAACCCAGCAGGTAAAGAAGCACAGACTTCGCATTTGCGCATCCAACTGAGAGCAAAGCTAGAACACCTTTTAAGTGAACCCCGAGTGAGCAGGTCACAGACTGGAGAAATAAAGGCCACTTCCTTGAACTGCTGCTTTGTTCACATCTGGTACAAGTGGAAAAGTGATCCAAGAGGCTCAGCACACACATACTGGTATATGCACGGGTGGATGCTGAAACGGGAAACAGCATTCTTGGTCCCTGTTAGGATACGGCCCTATGGTTGTTCACTTAGTTCATCTGGTATGAGCCCATAATCAACACATTACATTGAACGGTACCTATTATGCTAGGATTGCCATGTACTAAGTGCTTTTCTCACTGAGTTATGGTACTTGGCTGCAAATAGAAATTTCTCTGTGGTTTCACACCAAGGGAACTCAGAAAATACACATAGGACTCCAACAGCTCAGGACAAAGCGTAATCAGAGCGTAAGGGAAAAGAAACACAGAAGCTAACAGCCGAGCGATCCCCACAGCTTCTCAGCTTCTGCAGCGTAGGCTCATAGCCCTTCAGACAGAAGTGGCATTGACAATCCTGGCTATGCTCTACGGGATGGTAGCTGAGGGAGGAAGTAGGGGATGGTTTAATTGTGGTTTGGTGAATTTGAATTTTCATTTTGATCAAATGGTTTCTGTATCAAGCGCTAAACCTCGAGTCAAGTGGAAGCACCTCTTTGAGAAAGACATTCACTCACAACACTTCAGTCCCAGGTGCTGTTCCCTGATCCCGTTCCCATCCAAGTCAGTGGGAGGACTCCTGTTGACTTCCCCAAGAGCTGAATGGAAACCAGAGAGAGAAGCTACTGATACGAGGGTTGGGGGAGGCATGTAACAGGACTGCAGCACGTGCCTGCAACGACCCATCCCACTACTGTGGCTGCCCCTGCTGGCAAACATATACTGTATGGTCCGGCTTCGTGCTGTGGTTGGGTTGATGCTCTTGGTGGCACCAGCCTTCACAGACAGAGAGAGCAAATGTGATCCAGTGGGCTGGGTGCTGAGCTCGGACTTGGGAGACCTGGGTTCAAGTCACTGCTCTGTGGCAAGCTTGTTGTGGGGCTCTGGGAAAGTCACTTAAGACTCTTTGTCTCTCAATGCCCCATCTGTAAGATGGAGATAATATCACTGCCTTCTCTCACAGGGGTGCTCATCTAGATCAGCAGTTTTTCCATCTGTAGTCCATGGACATCTAAGGGTCCACAGACTATGTCTAAGGGGTCCGCTAAAGAGGACTACGATCAATCAAAAGTACGTGAATACCCGCACTTACAGTTCAAATAATAGGTGTTCCCACCCTCTTTTACCGGTCTTGATTTGAAGATGCAGGGTGGCTGCCCAAAGAATACCAGGAGTCAGAGGTGTGTTAGGACATGTCTTCTGTCCTATTTACCCGTCCAGGCCAAAATGGCTCCCTAAAGCAATATCTCCAAGGCCACCGTCCAGTTCCCTTTGAAGAACCCAGGTCAAAGGGCTTCCAACTATTTTGTGAGAGAAAGGCTCACGGAGCCCGGGTTCTCCTACAGGAGTGGCAAATGAACACATTAGAGACTGTAAGGTGATGGTCAGAGAGACAAGAAGAGTTTGCCTGAAACAGGAAGAGAAATCAGACTAACAGGGGAGGCTGAGGCTTTCAGGGCAAGCAGCTCTGCAATTCAACCCAGGGGAGCTGTGTTCTTGCCTGCTAATATTCGGTTTGGGCCCTTCCCAGCCACTTACACAAAACTTCCAACGTAGAGGAATAAAGACTGTTTACCCCACAAAATTACATACTGCACAACACAGAAAAAAATGTGATTGCTGTTCTCTACATTCATTGTCATCATGTTCAGAGCCCATATGATAATTTTGCTGCATGTGAGACATTTTTATGATTAAATATTTCCCTTGTCTCAGGGAATTGCATTTCATACCCCATTTGAGCTAGTTTAGGAACCTCTCTCAAGAGAAAAGTGATAGATAGCCAGACATAAAGCTCTTGTCAGAGCCACAGAAAAACAATGCGACTCAAATGATGAGCCAAAGTAAGGGGGGCCAGAATCTGGAACGGGCTGCCGAGAGAGGTGGTGCTATCAACTTGGAGGTCTTCAGGAGGAGGCCTGATAGACACCTGGCTGGGGTCGTCTGACCTCAGTCCTCTTTCCTGTCTGGGGCAGGGGGTCAGACGCAATGATCCTTCATGGTCCCTTCCAACTCTACAGTCTATGAATAAGCTGGGTGAGGCTGCCACCCCCGTCCCTGGTGAAGAGCTACTTCATCTTTGCAGCAGAATCAGTGCGTCTTGGTTCAAGAAATGGCATCCTGAAGTCTGTTGCCATCCAAGGGTGTCTACAGGCAGCCGGTCAGGCATGCAACACACTGGTAGTACTGGGCCATCATCAAGAGAAATGGCAGAGGGCTTTCAGCACAGTGGGGGACATCTCAGAAAGCTTCAAAGCTTGGAGGAAGGGTGATATGATAACCATCACTCCGCATGCAGGAGTGTAGACATGCTTTCCATCCCTGGCTATCCCGAGTGTGTCACCAATGGTGAGGTCAAGAGCTCCATTTTCAAAATGAGGAAATAGAGGTTTCGAGAAGACGGGTCTATGGCAGGGCCTAGAACAGGCTCTCACAGTCCTGACTCCCAGACCCCCGTCCTTCCGATAACACTCCCAAGTCCTTCCCATAATAATCATTCCCATCCTCTTTTACTGGTCTTGTTTAGAAGATGCAGGGTAGCTGCTCCACAAATACCAGAAGACAGCTGTGTTAAGACATCTCTTCTACCCATCCAGGGTAGGATGGCTCCCTAAAGCAACATCTCCAAGGGCACTGTCTAGTTCACTTCGAAGAACCCAGGTCAAAGGGCTTCCAACATTTCTGTGGGAGAGAAAGGCTCACTGAGCCCTGGTTCACTTCCTATAGGAGTGGCTTGATTTCTGATAATGACAGGACCCTGCAATCCCAAAGGAAAGCCAGATTACTTTACAGATAATGCATAGCTGACCACCAATGTATTCCACTTCTTCACCTTTATGGACCCCTGGTGAAGCCCATGAGGCCGCACAAGGATACGGGAGGAGAGCACCAGGCCATGTTTGAAAACTACTGTCACTGCAGTTTCCATCTCATCCTCCTGCTCCCTCTGGGCTCTGCAGGACCCAGATAGTTTTCAGACTTGGAATTTGGATACGACATAACCAGCTCCTGGTACAGTAAATGAAAACAGTCTGCTGAGTGACGAACATGGAGCTCTGCTCTCCTAAAGTCATGCCTGGATGAACACCACTTTGGGTTAATGCATAGTACAGTGGGAATGCATTTTACCAGCTGAACACCATGGTTAAGGGGAGATGAAAGACAACTGTGTGAGCAAAGTAGTGTAACCACACAAGGAAGGGTATCTGGTCTGGAACGAAGGAGGGAACTGCCCTAAGAAAGCATGCAAGTGAGTTGGCTGCCTGTAAAGGATGGATGCATTTTAGGGAGAGGAAAATCAAAATTGCAGAGATGCAAGAAATCACAACATTAAATTCAAACCAAGGAAAATGTACCTTCCCTGTGCTAAGAGCCAACTAAGACTTTGGTACTGGTCTTTGACACAGGGAACAGAGTTTAGCCTTTAGGTGGAGGGGTTACAAAGAGACGTGTAATAAGGAAACGTGGATTTGTACTTGCGTCCACTTCGTGAACTGTAGCTCCTGGGGTCCATCCTCAGTTCTTACATGAGGGAAACACCCAGGGAAAGCCCACCAAAGTTTTGGTTGGATAAGGACAAGATCTCACCCATGGAGTTAATGAAGGGTCACACACAATTTGGGTAGATCAGCCAACTGGAAAACACATGTATTCAACAAGTCAAATATACAAAACTTGTGAACCCTACATAAATTTCATATGTTTAATTGCAAGGTATAAACCACTGGCTTTAAGTAAGCATGCTGCTTTTTAATGAAGGGCCATTCTTGCGGTGAGGAGTTAATCCCAAGAATTTGTAATCTTGCTCTTATAAGACTCAAGCACGGATGAAGAATACTGCTTTCCCCTAAGGCCCTTATCTCACAGCTGTCCCAGGCAGGCACATCCCTTCCAAAACAACGCAGGCTATTAAACAATCAAGATCCTCTAAATTAGCTTTTTTTTTTGCCAAAGCTTCACATGCAGGGCTGTGGGAGAGTTGGGCGAGGTTACTCCAGAGGAAGTCGCAGGTCAGCATGTTTCCCCTCCAGTATTACTAAGAGAAACAACCAACCCATCTTCCTTCTGAATCCCCATTGTCGGACACATTCCTAGGAGCAGATTTCATTGCAGAGTTGACTTCTGCTTCACCCGGGCTAAACACTACCATATGCAGCCCTCATCATTGCTATCTAGCTGTTAACCCTGAGATGTTACGCTCAAAAGCACGCCAAAGCTTCATCAGCACATCAGCCTTAAAAATCCAACTGACTTGAAATCACGCGCACCGTTTTGCTGCTTTTCACATTTCCCTCCATTCCGCTGGGGAAACTTGTTCAAGTCCACTTCACTTTTGCTGCTGAACCACTTCTGCTGGGAAGTCTCTGACACAAGCACAGTGCCAGTGAGGCCTGGCTTCATCGCATGGGGGGGTTTCAAAAGCAGTCCACTACCCCACCCAAACGAGTGACTTTGAAAATGACCCTGCTCCTCTTGGGACTTCTCCCTCTTTGGTAATTTTGTTTTAAACAAAACCCCCCACGTTGCATTAATGCCGTAATTCAGCAGTGTCCAGCAGAATACTCTGGAGAATAAGCAACGATGCCTTATTAAACAAAGGACAATGGGAAAGAGCACTTGACAATGGTTTTCCATAAGGCAGGGTGATATTTTCAACTCTTTCAAGGAACTACACAAACTGAAGGGGATTTAGAAACCAAAAAGGGCCGTTCCTCTGTTGACATGAGGACTGCCATTTACTGGGTCAGACCACAGGTCCACCTTGCCCACTATCCTGTGTCACACAGTGGCAGAAAGGGATGCTGAAAGGGAGACCGAATTGGGTATGACTGGGTCTTCTTTTCCACTGTTCCTTTCTTGCAGCCTCCAGCACTGAAGGTCTAGGAGGGTCCAACTCAGAGGCTGTAACCCGAACTCACGTGCTCAATAGCTACCAATGCCCCTTTCCTCCAAGAATGTGTCCAATCCCATTTTGAACCTGGCTAAACTGCCAGCTCCCACAACACTGTCAGCCTCCACACTTGAATTACTCAAATCACATGGACACACAAGGGCTGAGCCAACACCCACTGAAACCCATGGCTGCCTTTCCCCCTGGTTGAGTCAGTCCCATGAAAATGGGGTGATCCTGTGCGAGGCGGTGGGGAATCTGGACAGCCGTGGGGGAAGCAGACAGACGTCCGGGAATTTGGGAGCAGGGAATGCATGTGCTCAGACAGGGAAAGGGTGGAGGAAAGTTTGCGCCTTTTCCTTCTGCTGCAAGTCAAAGAGCAGTTTAACGTGGTGCCATTCCCCCACCTCTGCTCAGCCCATCACAATAGTGATGATGCCACCCAAGGAAAGGGACGTTCAAGTTAAAACTGTTACCCTCTAGAGTCTGCCGTACTCACCCACATTTGCACCGAGTGCAAAGGTGTCAATGGGAGCTGTGAGTGAGGAAGGACTGAAAAATCTGGCCCAGAGTCCGACTCCTAATTCCTCTGTTTTAACTCCGGGTCAGAGACTGAGTATTTCAGAAGTCAGCCACATTGCACTGGTAAATGAGAGAGTTGTAAAGACTTTGAGGCTGGGAGCATCTTTTTCTTCTGTGTTCATATACAGCATAAAACGGAGGGGCTCTGACTCTCAACTCCTCTTCCTTGGTGCAACAGTAATTCAACAAAACCAAAGAGCAGCAGTACTTCTGGCCATGGCTGTTTTGGCGTGTTATTGGGGGGGAGGGGGAGGGGGAGGCAGAGCGCTATACAAAAAGAGGCAGTTTTCCAGAGCGGACAGCGGGCTTTCCCCCGGGGAACCACAAGCCGGTGCCCCTAATGCAACCCAAACATGCTGTGTTTTAATTACAGCAGCCTCGCTTTTCTTTATTTTGAGAGGCAAGTGCTTGGCAGCAGGAGACTTGAGGAGATTCCAGGCTTTAATTCAGGGCTCGCTAGTTAAATGTCGGAATTGTAATCAAGTCTTTAGGCGCAGTCAGGGATGCATAAATTGCTTTTGCAGGCTTTTTTTCATCTGCCTGCCATTGGCTGCACCACCAGACAGGGCCAGGGAACTCTCCTTTCCATCCTGTGTGTCTATAATAGAAATACGTGCAATTCAGATGAGGACGTGCAGAAGCAGACAACATGCGAGACAAACACAGACAGATCTGTAATGGGCAAGAATCAGGTTATTTAGCACAGCTCTGGTTTTAAAAGAAAGTAGGGCAGCCAACTCTGGAAGTGTCCGCGTGCTTTCCTACCACACTTGCTGAAAGTGGCTCCTGAGTCAGGAGGCAACTGAACCGATCTCACGTCACAGTGTCCTGACACGCTGCTGCCGATTTGAGAGACGTCTGCCTGACCTTGAGAGCTAGGGGGAAGGTTTTCACAGCTGTGCCATGGCAGGACTGACCCGAAGGACTGATCCAATTCCCTCCATCCTGTACAACCGTCCTTCTCTTTCTTCTCTGTTTTCTATTATCACCTGTAGCCAAGGCTGAGCAGACCGCATACGAAAGCAATTTTCCACTGTAGTTATTCACAGTGCTTCTGGAGAAAGCAGCTGCAAGACCAATTACAGCTACCTGGATTTCTTCACCACTCAGTTTAGTTTATTAATTTTGTGCAGCACATATTTACCTTGTGTCTAAGAGAAGTCGGCAGGATTTTTACTTGGTCCCAGAAGTAACTACCGACCTGACCGACAACCCCAGCTGCAGCAGGGACAGAACCACCCGACTGCTGCGCAGCCAGAGGACTGTGACCATCTGACTTATTTTTGGCTGGAGATAAAATAGCACTCCAAACACTAATGCCTGCTCTGTTTTGAAGAGCTCCCCTCTTCAAAAGGTAGCTCAAAGCCTCTTTTGCACTCACTGTTTTCTGGGGCTAAGTCAGGGCCTCGCGGCTGCTCTAACTTGCACTCTCCTCCATATGTCCCCAAAGAAACCTGCACTGCCAACCACTGTGGCTACGCCCCTCATATGTCCAGGGTTGCGGCATCAAAATAGGGCCAGTGAAGAGTCCTTAGCTATTGAGCTATCCTAAAGGGCATGTCCCAGCTCACTTGACAGCCTCTGTATAGTGCCAGATAGGTGTCAAGGGGTCTTGAAGGGTTAGGGTTAGGGGTCTTGAACAATTTTCCCACCCATTTATTTGGTCTAATAAAAGATATCACATCTACCCAAAGAACCTCGTCTGCTAAAGGGTCTTGAAGTAACCTCTCTGAACTGAGGGTCTAATTTTCAGGAGTGCCCAGTACGCCAGCGAGAGCTGTGGGTGCTCAGCTCAGGCTTAAATCCTTGCTGCGACTGCATCTTGGTAGGCACCTGATCCACCTGCTCCTGAGATTGGTGTGGTCAGGATGCGCCATGGTGTGGGGTTATCTAGCTTTCAGGCAAATCAGCCCCAGCATTTATAACTCTCCGGTCATGGTATCAGAGCGCATCTTAATCCTCTGACTGGGGCAACATTTTAATTAAAGTAAGAGCTTAAAGCTGCATAGAGAGAGCCCATTTCTGCGCAGTTCTACCTCTTCCTGTGACCACGGGCCTCCCCGTTCCTCGGGATCTCAGGGATAAATTAAACAACTTCCTTCTCCTCACCCTCCAAGTATGTCTAACCAGCAGCAGGGTAAATGCAAGCACGGAGTCCCAGCAAACAGGTGCCATCAGGGCCACAGACAAATTATGCCATGCACTGAAGCCAGGTCTCAGATGACAATGTGCACCCTAGCTGGCAGCTCTGAGTCAGTGTTCACGAGCCCTTCCCCAGCAGACCAGACAGACAGTGCTCTAATTAAGGAAGGATTTGCAAGTTACTTTGGCTACAGCCCATTAGGTTCCTGTGAAAGCTGCCACTGCCTTTGTGGTTTTGTTGGAACCGGTGATTAGCAGTGAGAAAACACAGTAAAAACCAAAACACTCAGTAAAGGACAAGAGTCATCACATAGGCAATGCAAGCCCAGCTTCTTCTGCAGCATATGCTAAGCCACCTCTTGAAGAGCAGCCTTATGAGTGTGTCCCCCCACCATCATCTGAGGAATAAGCAGGTCCCACTCTCCTTCTTTTGCTGGTTTCCAATACAGATAATCTCTGAACCGAGGAAACATTAAGGACTAGAAAAGCATATGAGGCTGGCTGCATCCTGGCAGGTATGGGAGAGAGTTGCTGGAAAAGAACAGAGACGGCATCACCTCTGGGGCAGTAACAGATGCTTTATTCCCCTTCACATGCAGAAGTGAAATGGGAACAACTTCAAGCCAGCACACTCATCCTAGGAAGTCATATATTTTCCTCTATGCACCTTTCAGACAGGTACAGATTCACACCTCAGCTTCTTCTTGAAGTGCATTCGCACATGCCTCATGGAAGGACGCTTGCCTTACAGCACTGCAAAGACAGGCATAGATAGGCCCGGATAGCCAAGGAGCAAATATTACTTTCTGCAAGTAACATCCCATATCGGGATCTAACACCCCCAAAGCTAAAAATATTCACCTGTTTCACAGTCTGCAATGTTGTCCAGTTGGTGTGGGCCCCACTGAGATTTCCATCAGAGTCCAGCTATGAAGCTATATCAAGTTTCAATGACATGAAGTGGGGCAGAGAGGAGAATGGGGATTGCAGCATATACTCATTCTGATTTCAGAGTGCCAGGCCACGACAGAAAAACAATCCACAGGCAAATGGGTAAAAGAACAGAAACCCCCTGGTCTGAGCAACACATAACTAGCCCTGTTCCTGCTGTCTAAAGCTGGCTTTCCTCAAACATTGGGTTTTCTTCTTAAAAGACTCAAGGAGCCAATTACCAGTCCAGAGTAATGAGAGGGGCTTCAGGTCCTGCTGGATGGAGACACAGCCATGTGACCAAATCTCAATGTGATTTTGGCTTCATCATGACAGTTCCTCAGGTGAGAGAGAGCTGGTGACAAACAGCTAAAAAGACCATTATCTTGCAGGGATCCTGCAGGACCTCCAGCCCCCTGCCCACGACCTTTTCAGCAGGCCTCGTCTGCAGCCTATTGCTTTGGGATAGATATATATAGAGATCTATCTATCTATCTATAGCCCCCAAAGCAACAGGCTGCTCTCTCTCTCTCTCTCTATATATAAATAAAATAAATTCTGTGTATCGTTAAAAACCCTTTGTGTGGTGTGGCTCTATAGAGAATAGAGGGATTGTACCTGACTCACAGCTTCCCTCTCATAGCACTGTCGCCTGCCCACCTATCTCATCCAAATGAGGACAGGGCACACCCTTGGGTGTACCCGGGTTACATTTGCTTACTGACAAACCAACGCTTTCCTGGCTCCACCTGTACAGCAGATGCAGCAATTCACATGCTGGCAGCATGCAGAAAAGTAGAGACCTGGTAGACTGCAAAGAGGCAGCAGAAAAGAAACAGATTCCATAAATTTAACACTGGAGAGTCATCAGGACACCTAGTGAGGGGGAGAGACAGAACTCCACTCACCAGTGCTTTATAGTTTTAATAATGAAAGGCCTGACAGCTAAGCATCACCGACAGCATTACAGCCTGTCTAGGAATATTAAATAATTAAGCATCAAGATGCCCTTAGGAGCAAGCAACTGTGTGCAAACCTGTCTGGATCCCTTCACTCAGCAGTGAAATACGTCGCTGTTTCACGGCGTGCAGCAGTACGACAGAGCCGAGGACAATTCTGCATCAGACTGATGGGGATCTGCAAGCTGGCCAGGACAGAGCGCTGACGAAGCGCCAGTCATTCCTGAACCACCACCGCTGGCCCAGGCCCCATTTCTACTTAGCTTCATCTTTGCCTCTGTAGAAGGGACTTCCCACAGTGCAAGGAGGGGAAGGGCCAGCTGAGCCTGACCATGCCTGGAAGGGGTGCAGGTTAGCTCCCAGCCAGGTCCACGCAGCTCAGGGGGCCATTCCAGCAAAAAAAGTCATTAGGCTCAGCACAGCACAACACAGCACAGCACAGCAAAATGTGGCAACTCCACTGCAGGGCAATTGAGGACATGCTGGCCAGAGCAGGGGGCTCTGGAGAAACCCAGACTGGACTGATAGGTCTGTGCTGTGTTGTGGCGTTTGCTGACGGTCCAGCTACCTGGCAGGAAATGCAGCCACCACATTTCGGCCAAACTTGTGTTAGTCCAGTTGAACCAATGCTCCTGGAATAACACAGCATCCCTGGGCATCTAAACCGGCGGACTCCAGCAGCTCTACCACAGTGCAGACCATAGCACCTTGGCAGCATCCCAGCCCCTCGCACCCCATGGGGCATATCAGCAGCGCAGGGCAGATAGCCCTTTTGCAGCTCTGATTGCCTCCATGGAGCGAGCCCTGGCCCGGCCAGGCGGTAAGTTGCCAGCTCAAAGCACAGGCCTGGCAGGATACTCAGGACAGCAGGAAAGACAGCGGTTCGTGCCTCTATCCGGGCTGCAGCTCTGAGAACTGCCGGTGAGCAAAAGATGTTCGCTGGCTACTTTGTTACAGTCACCAAGATGCAAAAATGGCACCTTTCAGATTGCATTTTCTACAACTCTTTAAAGAGCCTGCCTCCCCCAGAGGGCTTTCTGCAAGCGTAGATTTGTCATATTTGCTAGGACAAGACACAGCTGAGACAGCAGTGGGTTTTGCACTTTGGAGGTGGAAGGCTTTGCTGAATCAGGGCTTTGCCTGTACCAATAACTCAGCTGTTTTATACCAATCTTCCAAATTCCTTCCAGTCTCTTAAGCAAAAGGCAAGGGGGCGAGGCGAGTTAGAAGAGGGCTACATAAGTAAGAGAAGCAGATACAGGCCAAGTTCCTTTGTTACTCCTCTTTGTAACTGAACGGCATGCAAAAATAAGGGACAAATTTGATCTTCTGCAGCAACACCCACACTCGTGCTGGCCATACTTTGTGGGAGGCCCTGACCAGGGACCATCGAACACAGACTCATGCACATGTGCAGGCAATCAAAATCCTATCACAAGGACTCACTAACAACATGATTCATGGAGAGGGCCAGAGATCACAGGTCTTCAGACCAAAGGTTACTTATTGACATTTTCCTGGCATTTAGATGCAAGAATAGTGGAAATATTAGAAACAGAGACAGGACAAAAGAAGACTTTCTTTTAATCATGTAGGAATTCACACTCATAATAGCTTAATGGACTTTCCTTGCTATTCACTATTAGTCATTATCATCATAGCCCTTTACCTAAGACAGGTTTCAATATGCTACCCATCTAGCTCCTGGAAGTCAATGGGAAACAATATATTTTGTTTTTCAGACTTACGCACAGTTTCTGGCCTTCTTCATAGGACATAACTGATTCAGTCTGAAGGGACCTCACTCAGGGAAACTATTCCTTATCGAGCAAAGCATTTTTGACAGTTGCTTAGCTTCCAGTCTATTCTTAAATCCCACTGCAAGCCAAGACACTTGAACTGCTGAATAAGGATGGATTTATGTATTTGCCCGAGTGCTTTCCTGAATCGCGCCCTAAAACGGAACTACGTTCAGCTACATCAACATGCATTTAAAGAAAAAATCCCAGAACAAGCTAACAACTGCGTGACCAATAAAGTCCAATGCTTACAGCCATCACAGCCTCCGGATTGCTATCGTGTGGGCATAGCTTGACTTTTTATTGCTCTGAGCCATTAAGACAGTCAAAACTCTCAGCTATTTCTTTCCTCTTCCAAAAGAGAAAGTAAAATATTATGACAGGGTTGGGAGATGGAGCCTGCTAGTTCTCAGGCATGCACTCACACAATGCACACACAATAATTAAAGACAGGGGACTAGTAAATTAAAGACAGAGAGAGGCACAACACCAACTCAGTAAATGCCTGTTTCAGAGGGTTTTGTCAGTCTTTTCAGCTCTGAAGAGCTCCCTGCTGCCACAGAATAATTTTAATTACAGTACACCCTAATGGGATAACAAGAGGTGGCTGCTTCCTAGTCTAATTAGTGGGGGAAATTAGGGTAAATCAACAACCGAGCTCTCCACTTCCTATCCTGGGCCCACATGCTGAGAACACCCCTGGGTGCGACCTACAGCATGCAGCTCGGGTGGGTGTCCACCCTGCTCTTGTATGCAATGAGCAGAGCTGGTCTCCGAGTAGGAGCCCCCTCCATGCAATGGATGCAAAACAAACAGGCCTGACAACGCCCAAGCAATAGTTGTGCAGAAGTTCAGGTAACGCCGTCTGTCAGTCTGAGGCACTGCTACCGCTCTCTTCACAGCATTAGCGAGAAACCCTGGAGTCTAGGGAATAGGGGCAGTAGGACCTAGGAAGTGCAACGCCCTCGTTTCCCCTGCAAAGCGTGCAACACTGTTGAAACCAAGTGGCCTGAATATATCATGGGATGGCACCGGCAATAAATGAACAACCTGTGCATACACAACCCGTCTCTAAACCAGTGTGGCACCCTGCAAGGAATCCCAGGAGTTCATATTTGGAGGTTCAACTGCTAGCCAGTGGTTCTAGCAGAGGAAAAACTTCACTTACCAGGTTCTCTGCCCACTTAGCACACAGGCTCATAAGGAAAATCCTTGCGCCTTCATCCCAGCACCCTGTCCTTTCCAATGGTACTGCTCCTGTCCATGACCAGCATCAGCTCTAGTGCTCAAACCACATGGGCAGCAAGCTCCTGCACAGGATGCCAACAACTACAGGAGTTCCCTGAACAGCCAGCGGACAGACCCAACTTTAAAAAGGGAGGAGGAGTTCCCACTCAGGAGCCTAAATCAGCCATTACGATGCAACTGTTATGCCTGCCTGCTTTTACAGCAGTACACGTGCCTGAAATCGTGATTTAACCCTAAGTGAAACAGGGCTGAAGTTAAATCGCTGTGCTACACTTAGGAATGTGCAGATACCACCGTTAAATCATGCAGCTTGTACTCATGTCGATATGGATAAAATAATGAGGTCCGTTTACCTTCAGGGCAGACACCCCTCAGTAACACCCCAAGTGCCACTTACATGTTCAAGCCACTGCCATCCTGGGGGGCTCTAGCCACAGATTACGTGAACCAGACCTTTGTGTTGACCAATTCAGTGACATGCTGGGCTTCTAATTTAGTTAAGGAACAACTTAACTTGCAACAACAGTGGAGGAGCCAAGCAACCAACCAAACTTCAATGGCCTTGGGACAGCAAGCACAGCAAAACTGACCTCACTGGAGGCTCCACGTCAGTGCTAGTCGGACCGCTGACCTTTCCGGTTTCTGACCGTGCTGCTTTAGCCAGGCGCTTTTGGGCTCTGGAGCTGACATACATACAGCAACAGTGCAGGGCTGAAGGACCTGGGATGCTCTTTTATTTTCTCTTTAAGGTGGCTGCTTGTAATTAGGTGTTTTCCTTCCCTTCTACTTTGTCACTTTAAGCCCACAATTTCCCATGTGCAAAATACCCACAAAGCTGAGACCTGTGTCAACAAAACAACCACTGTGCTCATTCCATAGTAAATGCCTAATTAGCAAGCCTCTCTTGTACCAATTCATTAGTGCTGTTGTCACTGATTATCCAACTGCATGTTGGACTGTTCATTTTGATGGGGAACATAATGGGCTCGGTTTCTCAGCTGAGGATCTACCCATCTGTGGACATTTGTGCAGCCTTCCCTGACATTTCAGCACATGGAGAGAGGGCAAAGGATTTCAGAAAGGGACCTTTTTCACAAACGTTGACTTAATCAGAGCAAAGTAACATTGACTTAATCAAGCAGAGTCTCAAGGCGGTAAGTATACACTCAGCTTTGACTGCATTCCCGTTCGGGGTTGGGTCCTTAAGCCTTCTCGCTAAAAAAATAAACCAAAAAAGCAACGATAGCCCCAAATATAACTGCTACACAAGCTACCCAGCTTGTAGTGTTACATGTTCAATTTAACACTTGCTGAGTTCAGTTAAAACGCAAGCAGATGCATGTTCTAAAGCTGAGCTTGTATGAAGTGCTCTCCTGGCATTACGAAGTTGTTCCCCTTCAGACCAGGGCTCTCTCCCAACACAAATGAACTTTAACGCAGTACAAAAGGCCAACGATTTACAATTGTTGCAAGTGAATGTGCGACACAGCCATTTAATGCTGCAAGGTCAACCGAGCACTGCAAAGACCAGTGCCCATCTTCACATCTGCAGTTAAGCCTCACCTCCAGGTCCTGGCACATGTAAAACAAGGTACGAAAAGCAATTTGGCAAGGCAGCAAGTGCTCTGAGAAAGGCTGGGAGCAGCTCTGCACCAGCCTTTCTGCCAAGTCTGGTAAATGGTGGGCAGTCTGCTGTGCCAAGGGCTCTCCACCTGTGCAGCTCGGGGCAGTGGCAGGCCCAGCTACCCAAGCAAACTCCTTCGGGGCAATAAAGAGATAGAGACCGTGCTCCGGACTACTGTACCCTGTTTCTCTGTCTTGATGCAGCTAGACTGTGGTTGGTACCTCAACTTGCTTGCTGATGCACCCATGATCCTGGTACATAATAAGCATGAGCATCATCATGTTAAAAAAGCCCTTGCTGCCCATGCTCTACACTATTACTAAGCAAGAGCAACCTGTTGGCCAGCCCTCTCCTTAATCCAGGATCAGGCTACCACAAGCTCCCCCTCCCCCTTACATGGCATTTGCACACACACACTCTATACTTTACAGCAGGGTCATGCTCAACTGGCAAGGAAGATGTTCTGCAACCCCCAGCTCAGTCCACCAGCTATAGGCACTCAGCTATGATGTTTATAAAACGTAAGAGCTACTCAGTAGTACAAGAGCTTTTGTGCATATGAAGTGAAACCCCCGTGCTTGTTGCAGGGTGGATAAAAATTAACAATTAAAAAAAAAATTAAAAATCTGATTTTTTTTATTTAAATCAGATTTTAATTTTTAAAATTTTTTTTGTTAAGACGCTTTATTTTAGAAAATAAACCTATATAAAGATAGCTTTAATTTAAGATATGTTAAAGCTCAAAGATATCATCATGGAATAAGGATTATAACTTCTAATTACATACTACTGGAGACAATATATTCATTTAACATTTTAGGAAATTTTTATAAATAGGTCACAACAGGCTTGGACTATATTTGGGACTCAATCTTATGGGGATCCTCTATTGATTAGTAAAGATGAAAGAGAACCACTCTACCCAATGGGACTCAGTGCTCAGTCTAAGATCCCATTAAGCATCTCTGTGATGCTCAGTTTCAGTTCTCAAGCTGTGGATTTCTGTTCCCAGAGATAACATCCTTGTTAACAGCAGTATATGGAGATGAGAGATAATACACCTGATTATATACCCATCAGCCCTATTGTCTCTGCAAGTTACGTGTACACAGAGTCAAGACCTTACCTCCCTCTAAAAGTGCAAAGTTTCAAGAAGTTAAATGAATCTCTTTTGTTGGGGGTGGAGTAGATCTGGGCAAGGAGGAGGAGCCTGGAGATAAACACAAGGAAGGAGGAGCCATAGAAACAAAAGAGAAGCATTTTGGGCAGAATTTTGTTGAAATTGCGAAATACTTCTGTAACAACCACTTTGCAGCAGCTGCTGCTCTGAAGAAAGCAGTAGGAACCAAACTAACTTTCCCACAACACGTACAATGCCACTCAGTAGTGGATTACTTTGAGCAATATACTGAGAACTGGCCTAATCTGATGACAATTTGTTAACAAAATTGTGCCAAAACAGATGGAACTGTCATAGCCAAAGTGCTCTCCATTGGGCTAAAGAGAAATGTAGAAGGTACGCTGACAATCCTGAAGCCTATTTCCATAGCCTTGAACAAAGGTTATATCCAACAAGAATGCACTTTTTGTAGAAAACCGTGATTAAATTGAGGCTCCCTGACCAGTGATTTAAACTGTGATTTAAATCAAACCCACCCTGGGGCCCAGCTGACTGGCAGAGCAGTGTTGCCAAATGCTGGAAACACAACTGAGATGAGCCAACATTTGACTGCGATGAATGATGCCTGGCCCGCAGTGGCTGGCTCACAGCCACGTACCTGTAGACTCAGATCTCTGCAGGAGGAACAACCTCCTTCCCGTCCAACCCCTCAATGACCCTGAAAGCACAGAGCAAGGGACAAACAAATGGTGCGTGCAGGCAGCTGGCAGCCTTCGGCAGCTGACTCACCAGGCCTGAGGCTTCCTCTTCATGATGCCCTGGCGTCGCCACTGCGAATGTGGACTGAGGTGGTAGGTCAGCTGTCTGCAGAGCTTTTCCATGGCCCCCAGCGAGTCTCCCTCCTGGAAAGGCAAAGGGAGGGAGGCCAGGTGAGTTGTGTATACCAATACAGCCCGGGGGATTGATAATGAGGACAGATGAGGTGGTTTGCAGTACAGTGAAGCTACTCAAGACATGACTGCCAATCCTAGGTCATTAAACCCGTGCACGCACGCTCACAAAACCAAGTGACCACATCAGTGGTGCTAAAGCCCTCAACCCCGCATGGGACACCTGCTTTGTGGATGTGATTCTTACTGTGTGAATCCCACTCCAAATAGCCTCCCCACACAGCAGCACCTGAGAGGTCATGGAAGCTGCCTCTTGACTGAACTGGGTCTCCTAGAGTGGCTTATCTGTGCAGAGTCTGACCAGACGCCCTCCGAGACGAGGACAATGCTTATCTTTGAATCTCATGCCATGCTTCTGTCGTCGGCGCTCCCTAAAGAACAGTACACTTGCCATCCCATTTGGTTTCCCTAATTGTTCCTGATGCCACCAGAAACCGAAGGATGAGTCAGGATGCCAGTGGCATTAGCCCAGCTCTGCAGGTTTCATTTCAAGGGTCTCCCCAACCCTACCAGCCCACAGGCCAGGTGGGGTTAAGGCCCGCCAATTTCCATTGCCAGTGGCACACAATTGCCGTAGCATGACACAGCCAGTGTCACACCCAGCCACATCCGACTCCCAGACTAAACAGTCAGGGACCTGCTCGCACCTGGGGCAGCCTTAGGTGTAGATTCAAACCTTCAGCATTAGGAAGTCCTTAAGAGAAGCAGGAACCCAAATTCCTTAGCGTGAGGCCTGATCAGATGAAATAACGTTAGGCAATATTGGGGCAACACTCCTTTTGATTTGCATGCGGTATTTTAGGAGGAGCCCTGGGGTTAGCATCCCTGAAACCTACCCACAACCTCAGGATGAGACTCCCTTGTGTCGGTGAATCTCTCTACGATCCGCGGAAATATTTTCAGCTATACAGGACAAAGCATTGGAGTGAATCAGTGAAAGAAAGAACAACCCTGCAATGACAGAAGGGCAGGCCCAATGCTTGATGGGTCTTTCCCATCCCTAGGCTTGCTGGTACTGCTGGGCTTTACATACACACCTTCACTGAAGGCCATTAAATGAGGATGCTGCAAGCAATCACATTTTTTAGAAGACATTTAAATTAAAAATAGAAAACTGGGGTCAGCGAGTCATCGCCACAGGCAGCAGGATGGCTGCGCTAACACCTGACTGGAGCATCAAGGCAGAGACCGTGGAGTTACAGTGGCTCCATGTGCTCATCTGCTCGGACACCCTGCCTCACAGGACAGAGGACTTTCTCGAAGGAGGCCCTGTGGGAATGAGAGCATCTCTCTTCGAAAAGCAGCTCCTACACTGCTTCGGGCGCATCTTTCCCCTACAGCTTATAGTACGCAGCCCAACTCTGCGGTAACTCAAATCTTCACAGTTCTTCATTCTCTTGCGATTGTCACTATAAATCTTTATAAATCAATTAAATCTTTTATCCAAGAACTCCAAACTATTTTCTGCCCATTGACTCGTTAACCTGTACAACCTACCTGTGACAGCTAACATGATTTAGCAGGAGGCCAAACACCAAGAGATCAGGTGAGTTGCTCAAGGTCACAAAACACATCGGTGGCAGGCGCTGGAACAGAACCCATGTAAGAGAGCAAATCTGGAAGTATGTACTGAATGAATGCTGCAGAATGATTTTTGCTTGGAAAAATTCTTTCAGGAAAAATCAAAATTCAGATATTTTTCTGAAGAGCTCTATCGTGTGTGTTTATTGATGCCCGTTGTTTCTGTTGTCCCAGGACAATAGTGTGTCGTGCTATGGCAATGTCATGAGCAGGGGAACATGTTATGGCACTAAGGACTGTCAAAATAATACCAATGTAAACATTAGCCCTCTGTCAGACCAGGAGCACGCAGAGGACGGGAGCCCTAAGGAAGAGCATCCTGAGGCTACAGTAGAGTGAAGGGTCATTGGTGGCCCTGGGCCACATGAAGGAGAGAGGAAAGAGCCTCTGGACACATCTGGACCCTGCATGTCGAACCCAAGCAGCCTGGTGAGTGCTGACAGGCAAGGTCACCTGAAGTCCCTGCAGCAAGCAAGCAAACATGCCCTGATTCACATTTCCACCCTGGCTCCACAGCCCAGAAATGCCCTGTGGACTGACAGCTCTCCCTCCCACCAGGGGATGCTCAGCAGCCCGTTTTCTGGCTTTGTCCTGCTGCATGTGCCTATAGATACAAAGCAGGCTGCATTGCCTGGCTCTGGGAACCTCTCCAAATAGCTCTGGCTGGAAGGCAGGTGCAGAGGACAGAGAGAGGCACATGCTTGGCTGGTGAAAGCATTATAGCCAAAGGAGGGCAAGAGGGACTTTCTGTCACTGTCCCCAGTGTACGGAGAGCAGCAGACTGGCACCCCAGGGGGAGGAGAAAACCCTGCAAAGTTCTCCCAGCTGAATGAGGAAAAGAAAGGGCTTGGGGAAGGACTCGAAAAGGCTCCAGCCAAAGCCAGTGGAAGCTTTGATGCTGAACCCCCCCCAGCAACAAAGATACAAAGGGCTGGGACCCTGCAAAAACCTGAGCCAGGAACCAGAGCCAGGCCTACCTCGGACTCAAACCTCCCCTTGCTCTCAGGGCTGAGAGGGGCTGGAAATGCAAACTGAAGGGCTCATACACTGTGCCAACTTTCAAATGGGCCAAACCAACCCTGGAAACCAGGACATGCTGGCCAGGCCGCAGGCAGGGATGCCACTTCACACGAGGCACGCACCCTGATGCACATCGCCAGAGAGCCAGAACTCACTCGCTGCCCTGCTCCTACACAGGAGGCTGGGGTGTCCCGAGATAAACCCCTAAGAAACATCCCGGGGGGCACTCAAACATGACACAGAACCGGGCCGGTCCCTTGGGGAGCGTGCGGACCCTTGCCAAGAAGATTTCAGTCCAGTGCTAGACTCACAAAGAGACAACCAATTCCCTTCTCCTGGCTGCTCTCCCTCCAGGAAAAAAGAAACTCTGCAGTGAGACGTTTCCTAAACGGTCACTCTTCCTGCTGAGCTTCCACCTAAAAACAGCTCATAAAGGCTAAACTGATCTTTTACGCAACAGCTTTCTCCATCGTTCTAGATGATTAAACCCCCAGCCGGTCGACAGGTTGCATATGCCGCTGTATCACTCATGCTCCCCATGCCTGTAACATCTACCTGGCCACTTATTAACTTTTCCAGCAACCCTCTCTAAGCAGAGCCATCATGTTAAGTGCAGTTTAGAGAACAGGCTAACACAAAGATTAAGAAAGAGGCAAGATTAATCCCAGCCACTGCAGATAGCAGGGGAAAGGGGAAAACGGCATGAGCTTCATTAACCATGCCAAGCTCCACATGGAAGTCTGTTCACTGCCATCCAACCCCTGGAGTAGGGGGGTTATGTCACCTCACTCATTATAAGGAGTGTCTCACAACACTTCTCAAGTCTCTGGTCATGAAATGTTGACCCAAGAAACTGTGCACACATTTAAGAGGAGAAGCACGTCCCTGAAAACGCTGAGGGCTGCCGCTGGTAATTCCCACCGACTGTTTTATATTTTCTTCTGTATCAGAACGAGCTGGACAGGAATGCTTACTAGGACGTCACACCTTATCCAGCAGGGCCATCCAATCACTACCGACTCCACATCCACTCCTATGATCTGAATACTCCGACATAGCTGTGAGTTGCATATTTTATACGGTGTATTTATGGAACGCATTTTACCGCTTCACCCCAGAAATCATCTGAACGGGATGGGACAGATAAAGATATTATAAATATTAAATTAACCAAGCAGCAATATGGGGGTCCTGACAAATTGGCTGTGGGCACACATGGAAATGCTGCATAACACCTCAATCTATTTTTCTCAGTAACAATTTAAGACAAATGCTGTGTCTATAATGGCCAGAGCGGAGGTGTTAGCATATGTCTCAAAGTGCTTAGCTCTGCTGTTCAATCCACTCTAGAAGGTACTGAGCTTTGGCACAAATTACAGAAAAGGGGGAAGCTTATTCCAAGACATGCCCACGTTCCTGTGAGGTGATGCACACGAATCAAAAGATGATTAAATCCAGCAGAGAAAGACAGCTCTCTCTCTACCTGTGCTAACCAACAGACAGGTGATGGGATCACTCAGATCTTCTGCATCACATCCTCCATCTGTGACAAGATGCCACGACGGCTGTTTTCAACAGCTCAAGTTCAAACTCGGCTTATCCTTGCTGTAACGGTGCAGTCTGAATGAAAGGACGGGCCAGGTCAGGATGAGCTGGAAGCAAGGAAGAAGCAATTGGACAACTACTCTTTAGAAGACACTGAAGTGTTGTACACCCAGGTTTGAATTTACACACCTCTTTATGAAAAGCACGTCAGTATATGCTTAGGCCCCATCCCTGTTCAGGAAGCCATGTAGACAGGAGTGCAAGTCACATGGACTTTGCAAGCGCCTGCCTAAGTGTTCTTCTAATCAGTGCTGCTTTGGGTCTAAATTTCATTACAAAATAGACAGGATTTACCTAGGAAATGTGCTTTCTTCCAGCTCCTCCTTAGAGCACAGCCCCACGACACGGGTCACATGTATTGCTACAGAGCCCAGAGCTCCTTTTCATCCACCAGAGATGAATCCTAAAAGGGGTTTGTGCCAATAAGCTTCCTATTGCCTCTTCTGCTGGCTGTTCTCTAAGCACACGACAGCCTCCAAACACCTCTGGAATAATGGGCTACATCCTATTCTCTACAAACAGCCCCCAATAGTCTGGCTGATGCCTCGTGCAGCATCCCACAGACCTATGGGCAAGTGGAAAACACCACTAATTTCTACCCTGCAAGACGTCAGGACCTTCCCCAGGTTTTAGCTGGTGCAATTTGTCATTGTGTCTGTGAGCCGCTTATTCCCTTGTGATTAAAACAAAAAGAGGCACTTTGTCATGGAAACACCATATGAAAGAGAAACCAAAGGAAAGTGCCCTGGTCTGGATATAAATCACTCAGCAGCTGGTGATGACAGTCTGTTAATGGCTAAATACACAGTTGGGTTTTCTAATCAATGTTTTTTGTGTGCCAGTGTTTTGTCAGGACAAAATTGCAACAAAATGCTAAACGTAATGCCAACAAGGCTACACTCAGCATTTCTGAACTGCCACGGTTCATGCAGGTTCAAGCGCTTTTGTAACTCTGGACTCTCAGCGCCAGCGACGTCCTGCTGCTCCATCCAGCAACGACCCAGGAAGGCTGGCCACGGCTGACCGACCGCAGCTTCTTCAGTTGAGCCTATCCAAAATCTATGCACCGGGGCCCCAGTTCAGCATAGATTGGACCCCTCTACATTTTAAGAGTGCCAGTTTTGAAGAAATGTGGCTCTGTACCCAGAACTCAGTTATGAGACATTGCAAAGACATGGCTACATGATGAGGTTTGATCCAGAACTGATTCAGAACAAGGAGACTTTTCAAGACTGCTCAGCACCCAGCAGTTCCCGATTTGAAAGACAGAAGTTGGGATGGAAACCCCACCAGTTGTGTCACTGTAAGCTGACGTGGGCAAAACAGTGGACCCTCCAGGGAAGAATGTAGCCCCGGCAGAAGAACCAGCTCACTCTTCCACCTCTGCCCAGGGGAATCGTATCAAATCCAAGGGCTGTGCAATGGGACAGCAATTTATCAGCTTCCTCTCTCGTTAGATACTTTTCTGGCCTTCTCCATTACAATGTTGTGGTGCCTGTGAACTGCTTACCCCCATGCTCCCCTCTGAGGTTAGGAAACATTATTATTGCCATTTCCCCCAATGCAGAACCATTACACAGAGAGATTAAGTAACTTGCCTAAAGTGATGCCATCCATTTGTGGCAGGCCTGGGACTTCCAGCCAGATCTCCTGAGCCCAAGCCTAGTGTTTTAACCAAAAACCATTCGAAGTCCCTTTTTTGCAGCTGCTGTTAAGGGGAAGCGCTGAATGTGAGCTAGGGCAGACTAGCCTCAGAAGCTGCGTGTCAGAGTAAATTGAATACAATAGCAGGATCCACAGCTCCTTGCAATCAGTGCTCACTTAATTCATTTTGCTCAGACGTGACCCTGGCACAAGCTCTGATGATGCAACGGCCACTTAGATAATGGATTCAGTCTTGGGCACCATCCAGAAACTCAACGTACCAGCCCAGACTAGGCCTCAGTCTCTGAATGTTCATTAGGTTGTTTTGAATAGATTTTGTCAGCAACAAAATGAAAAGGTTAAAAACTTCAGAAAAGGTGGCAGGTACGTCACAATGTTGTGCCAAAAGTGATCTCCGATATTGTTCTGAAAGCTGCAGTGGTGAGGAGTGGGGAGGAGAGCAGAACGATTCCCGGGGGGAACGTGACAGATCTGGGCACCAGCAATTCTGTGAGTGCGGGGGCCAGGGGGAGCTCTGATTTTCCATGGTTAAGAAACCCAAAATCAAATACCAAAATTTATAGGTATTTAGAATTTATTTTATGATAATGATTGAGGCACTGGTAAGCTTACAAATTGCTTTCAAACTGTAAGTATATCTATAAAATATTGTGTTCAGTTGATACCTATATATACATATACACCCCTCCCATATGTATGTGTGTTTCACTGGCGTTTCATTTTAATCACAGATGTAGGGGTTTAATAAGAGAATTTACAATTTTTTATCAGAGAATTTGTCTTTTTTTTTTTAGTCAGAGAAAACCAGGATCCCTGATGATAAGATTTACTAGGAAGACCTCCCCATTAGGGATTAAGGCTATGTGCATTAATGCTGGTAAAGCAATTTGAAGGACCGAGCTGGGAGATGTCAAGGCAGGCCACAGGCTTGTTATGATCCAAACCTCTTGGGTTGACGGGATTAAGCTGGCATTCACATGCAAACAGGTGTGCGGATGAGACCTCTGGTACTTTCTGTTTGTAGCCAGGCCAGAAATGTTGCACAAACAGCCCCGTGTTAACTAGGATTCAAGCTGCAGCCCCAGCTAAGCTGGAACCCAGAAGATCAGGGCATCCCAGACGGTCAAATGGGATGAAACATGACCCTCCTTTTCTGTGCCTTCATAAAAACCTTTCAGCACCAGGAAGATTTGAGTTTGCAGATTAAGCCCAAGGTTGGGAAATGAAGAGAATCTCATTTTACTTGATCTGGTTCAAAAGCTCCCACCGGAGCTCTTACGAAAGTGCGGTGATGCTCGCAGCTCAGGTCCACGACACTACAAGACTTTTTGCTTTTCCTCTCATTTGTTCCCACCCAGAGGGGACTGCCCGGACTCATCCAGATGGTATAAGGCGAGGCTAGGATACAGGTACCACCTTATTTCTTAAAAGGCACTGATTTTTAGGCCCGGGTAATCGCAGCATTCATGTCACCTGCTAGAAGCCCCAGACTGTCCTACTGCCCATTGCTATTTGGGGCACGCAGCACATAACTTCACAAGTTATTTTCCTCCTACAAGGACACTACCGATTGCTGATAAGCAACTGTAGCTTTTAAATCACCAGCCGCTGCCCACCCATTACATTTCAGATGATTGCTCTCCACAGGCAACTGCTTCAGGATGACATTAATCCCACACCTCTTGAATACCAAGCTCTAATCACGATGCCAAAGCTTTTTCCATTTTAGGATTTCAATAAGCACTCAGCACCGAGGACAGGGGGTGAGGAGACTCTGCCAAACACTGAAACTTGGCCCGAGAAAAAGGAATCCTAATTCTACCTGCGCGTTATCTAGATGGGGAAACCAGGCTGTGACTGACCCAACCTGGCATCAAACTGGCTTTCACAATTAGTAAAGAGGGAACCTCAATCATGACCTGCATCCAGCTCCAATCTGGTGCACAGGGGAGGGCCACTTACAGCTCCTAGTTACAGCTCTAGATGCTCACAGGCTCACATCTGGAAGTCCTGGCGGCTGACAAAGATGGTAGCCATGACATGGACTGAACTGTCTGGGGTCTGGACAGCAGGAAGCTTTGGACAAGCGTCTTCTCTTTGGCAGGAGCAGATGACTTAATCTACTACGCATCCTCTGCTGGGCCCAGTCCAGGCAGAACAGGGGCCTGCTATGGGCTCTTGCACTCAAGCTGGAAGGACTTTTCCTTTAACCTAGGGGGTCCTCAGTTCAGTTCCCGTATGATGGCTTCACATTTAGTCCCTTTAGAAATACTGGGGCTGGCTGTTGCTTACCCTAGAGGGAATATATTTTGTAGGGTGCATCATCATCCTAGCAAAGCTTTCTGCACCTTGGACAAACTCCTGGGCCAGCACTAGACCCACGGAGCAGGGCTTGCAAGACAGAATCATAGAAAATAAGGGTTGGAAAGGACCTCAGGAGGTCACACCGAGTCTGGCCCCCTGCTCAAAGCAGAAACAGCCCCAACTAGAGCACTGCAGCCAGTGCTTTGTCTAGCAGGGCCTTAATCTCCAAGGATGGAGCTTCCACCACCTCTCTGGGTAACCTCTTCCAGTGCTTCACCACCCTCCTAGTGAGAAAGTTTTTCCTAATATCCAAATTAAACTACTGAAAATAGTCTAGCTCAGGGGCTCTCAAACTATGGCTCGCGACCCCCCCTCCCCCCCAGGGGTCATGAACAACTTAAAAGGGGGTTGCAAACCCACACGTTGCATACTGCCATGCGGGCGCACAGGGGATCCCCCGCTCGTTGATCAGAACCGGGGGGGGGGGGGCCAGTATCACAAAGTTTGAGACCCCCTGGTCTAGCTCCAGCCCCTTTGTAACCGCCCTTCAGGTAATTAAAGGCTGCTATAAAATCCCCTCTCTGTTTTCTCTTCTGCCCAGTTCCCTGAGCCTCTCATAAATCATGTCTCCCAGCCCCCTAACTATTTTTACTGGTCTCCGCTGGACTCTCTCCAACTTGTCCACATCCTTTCTGTAGTGTGGGGCCCAAAACTAGACACAGTCCTCCAGATGTGGCATCATCAGTACAGAACAAGAGGGGAATAATTACTTCCCTCAATCTGCTGGCAACACTCCTACCAATGCAGCCCAGGATGCCGTTAGCCTTCTTGGAAACAAGGGCACACTCTTTACTCATATCCAGCTTATTGTCCACTGTAACCTCCTGGTTCTTTTCTGTTGTTTAGCCAGTTGGTCCCAAACCTGCACCGGCACATGGGATTCTTCCATCCTAAGTGCAGGACTTTGCACTTGTCCTTGTTGAACCTCGTGAGACGCCTTTTGCTCCAATCCCCCAACTTGTCTAGGTCACTCTGAATCCTAGCCCTACCCTCAGGCATCTCTCTTACTCCCGGCAGCTTGGTGGCATCTGCAAACTTGTTGAGGGTGTAGTCTGTGCCATCTTCCAGACCACTGATCTGATCTGGAAGGAGGGATCTGGGGAAAGGCCCACATAGAAACTAGCTCCCCGCCACATTCCACACACTATGGGCAAATTAGGAAGGTTTTCACAGCCAACTATGCTTAGGGTATGCTCTGCCCCAACCATCTGTGTGCTGCTGCAGGGTCTGTGCCAAACAAGAGATACAGAAGGGAGTGCAGGATAGCTGAGCTGGCATGAAAAATCTCCCTCTACTGATGCAAGGAACGTTTTTTCCTATGTGATTTTATTAAATGCATCAGAGAAAAGCCATCGAAAATGCGTGGGCTTCCACTCAGCTTCTGCATATTCTGAGCCTGAGTGCACTGCACAGCATTTGGTTACCATTTTCCCTGCCTCAGGGCTCTGGAGGGTTTTGCCTTTTCTCTCTCCAGAAGGTGCTAAGCACCACCTGACACCCTCTGGATAGAGCTGATTCACATAATCATGCTCCAGGCAACAGGCACTCAATAGATTCATCCCAAACAGCACCAGCTACATGACCTGTGTTATCCAAATGCCGAAAGAGTTTGCAGAAACTAGCTTTTTTACCCTGTGCACATGGCTTGTGTCAGCAGAGACAAGCGACCAGGACTGGGTCACCTTCCTGGAGAGGAAGCTACAGCAGACCTGTTGGAGGAACTGATTTAGGACTTACTCTGCTTTCCCATACATGGATGTTCAGCTGGCACCAAGGCTTTCTCTCAAGTCTAAATGTCAGGACAGATCTACTGTACATTATCTAGAGATCCTAAAATGTAGCATCAGATTAAATCCAGCTGGCACATCAACAGCAGGAGAATCACGCTGACCTGCCATTTACTCAGACCTCCCATGTAGACATGTTGGGGCTGGCTCAGGAAGCAAGGCTCCTCTTGCTGCGGCAACAGCAGACCAGGGCTAGGGGGGTTCTCGGATGTGTGTTGCTATCAGGTGTATTTATCAGTATTTACATTCATCGGGGAGTTGCGCTGCGTGCTGCAGGGAGTGGATCTTCTCCTGGGGTTTCACTTTCTGAATGGAGAAGGCACCAAGCAAAGAGAAGACCTTGGGTTGTTTGGGTCTCTCGTGGCTCCCTGAGCACAGAGACCCCACTCAGTGCCAGATTAACGCTCTGCTGCATTTGCGCCTGTCAGTGCAATGGCAGTGCCCCTGAGACCGGGATGCAAGAAGGAAGGGATGCCCCAATTTTGGGGGGTCCTGGCTTTGGAAAGATCCATTATTGGAATCATACATATTGCAGTAGTGCCTGTGAGCCCTGTCCCATGTGACTAGGACTGCACAAACAGAACAGAAAGCGAGTCCTTGCCCCAAGGCACCTAGATACAAGACATGAGACAACAGGTAATGCAGAAGGGGAAAGAGGCACGAGGAAACCAGAAGACGGTGTCAGGCAGCACTGAAGGCAGTGGCCTCTGCAGTGCACATCAGCTGCCTGAACTGCTGCCTAAGCTTTTTGTAGGAATCACGACCAAGGGAAGACTTTGCACAAAGTAGATGCCAGGTCCTGCCTGTTCATAGTTATTATGGATCCCCAGGCCTTTTTTGCAAAAACAGGACTCTTAGTCCCAGCATCCTGGACAAATTCCAAGTTGGGCAATTACATTCTGCTGACCTACATTTCCGCCGGCCCCGCGCTCTCTTTGCTTCCTCGGCTCTGCTGCATACAGCAGACCAGCTGCGGTGCCCACTCCCAAGTGAGCACTCACAGAAACAGCTGCGTTTTGAGCAGACAGTTGGGCCCTTACGACTGTGGGTCAAGGCCACTGGGGAGCATACAAGCAGACTACCCACCACCTGGCAGGAGCAGAGGAGAAGTGCAAAAAGTAACCCCTGTAAGAAAGCACACCAGGCCTGAGGGAAGGGAAGGGTGGTCAGATATTGGCCCCGCCTGGGGGCACAGGTAGCTGAATAGTGCACGTGGGGGAGTTGCCCATGCCCTCAAAGGGGTGTACAGACACTGCCCACTCTCCCCTGAGGAGCCTAAGGCCAGGACGGGCCAGGATCCATGCCATTCTTCCTTGGAGTATGGGCACAGTCCTAAGCTAGGCATTAATACTGGCCTTTTCCAGAGACTGCTGTCTCCCTGGAAGCATGCGTGAAGCTCCCATCAGCATTGGCTGCAATCACAAGCAGGGAGCCTGCCCTTCCTGTGTACCTGAGAAATCCTGGTCTAACACAGAAATAATGGGAGGGCAAGAACGACAGTGAAAGCCACGGAGGCCAGGACAGATTCACCCACACTGAAGCGCCCACTGCAGGGCTGTGGCACAGACAGGCATCCTGGCACTGAGGTGCTGTGAAGTGAAGCTCGAGGAAGTTATTTCCTGCCTCCCTGTGTGTGAGGGCGAGGGTAAGGAGATTGGAGGGAGAGGCGTGAAGTCTCGCTGCAGTCGGCTGTCAGTGCTTGCAGCGGTGCGCTATTCTGGGAGACGCCCAAGTCACTCCCACCTCGCAGCACGGTTGCTCCACTTTCAGCCCCGAGGTCCCAGATCCCGGTTTCCATGCAGAGGTGGCATTCATTTGATCGAGGCCCACCCTGATCCAAATGTCTCTTTCTCTGGGGGCTTTGGAAACTGGATTTGGGGCCCTCATATTCACTACCCTCGGGGCAGGTCATGTTGCTTCAGGGACTCCACCGCCTGTCTGCCACCTTCCTGCCACTGCTCTCACACTTGCTCCATCTTGTGCTCATCACAATGGCTCTTGTGTCATTGCTGTTTTAACCAACTGAGGTCCTTGTTCAGCCCCCTGATGCTCAGGTCAAAGTCCTTTGAAACCAAATTTGCCAAACCAAGCCCTTCACATGCACTTTGATAAGGGCAAGGGGAAGCCCTCAGCTTCCAGCTCTCATCTGCCATGCTCTGCTTTCCCCTACACTGCCCAACAGACTGGCTCAAAGCCAACACACGCAAAGGTGCCATTTACAGGACGACCAGTAACTCCGCCTGGGAAGGACCCCAATATCTTTAGGAGGACTGTAAAATTGGGATAATGCCCCCTCCAAAGCATGGCGTGGGAACCCGTAACAGGACAGGACAAGCGTTATCACTGGGTGTCATGCATGAGCTTCCCTGTCTCTGTGGCACCATGATGAACCATGGCACGCTCTCACCCCCGTGCCCTGGAACCAGAGCCGAGATTGATGCATCGTTTCCTCTCTATCTAGGCACTGATCAGCAGATGATCCTATTTTCCTCTCAGCTCATCTGAATTTTTTCACTACTAGAATGTAAAGCTGACAGCATTTTCCCCCTTTTCCTCTGTAAGAGCTAACTTGGAACGTGGCTTCCAGCTTTATTCGCTTCCACCTCCGATCCGGTGCTGACCGATCCACCTGAAGTAACTCTGCTCTTCTCCTTCTAGGTGACTTTGGTTTTGGAAAATTGTAACAACTTCTCTGGGTTAGTTTTTCCCCCCCCCCCACTTAAGGACTTTTTTCTAAATGATTTTATTTTGCCATAACTCTCTCTTCATTTATGTAGAAGTGTCAAACTTCACTACTCTCCAGTAGGACAGCAGGAATATGAATAGAGATCTCTGTCCTATTGTCAGAGAATTACAGACTACCAGAAAGTGCGTCACTACGGAAAAGTTTAACCTTCCACTTATATATTGGAGAATAAATGCTATCGAAATACTGGGGAGGCCTATGTATTGCTTAGTGTGATAGATGACCTGTCACTATCAACCAACAAGAGGCCATGATATTTTGGCTTTTAGCAAATCATGAAGGAGTTATATAGAGAATAGGAATATCACATGGGAGGAAATGGAGGACTTCAAGGGCTGGAGCAGTAGAAGGGGATTGAAAGCACCAAGATCTGGGGGAGCAACTCTTTAGGAAGGCACCCCTTGAGAAGACGAGGATCAATGGTCGCAAACTAACAGAGGGAAGATTTAGACTGGACATAAGGAAGAACTTCTTCCCCGTAAGGGTAACTGGAACCTGGAGCACACTCCCGGCAGAGGTGGTGTGGTCGCCATCCTTGGAGGTTGGATTAGCACCTTGTTGAGCTAGTCTGAGCTCATTAACCTCCTGCATGTGGCAGGGGACCGGAGCTGATGATCTTCCAAGGGATCTCCGGTCCATTGATTCTATGACAGCTCTAGGAGCAGTGCTCTAGACTGCCACCTTTAGCCAAGGGTCCAGCTGCTATGTGGTAGATTTTAGGAAAATACCTAGAGCCCCACTGAGTTTCAGCACCTATTTCCTTCCTGGAGACTGCCTCCCTTCCTGTTCCTTCAAGTTATAAACTGCTGTGCCCCAAACCACAAGCTGGAGTTCCTCACCTTGGGACCACTTCCCAGCTTCCAAGCATTCTCGGAAATAATGCTACTGATGCATATTGAATTCACTTGTCAAAAGGCTTTCTTCACCATCTGCTTCCACCTCCATCATCATGCTGTTTATTTAACAACTCCTTCCTTTCAGCGTAAGGACAAACACAAGGCTTTTCTCGTCGGCGGAAGGCACACGACTGGCATGGGACACTCGTCTACCCCAGCTGGGACCCACGCTGAGAGCACTGGGGCTTGGCAGATGGTACGTATTCTTTCCATGAGCAAGACCACCAACAAGCACAAAAAATTACATATGGGGAAATCTCCACATTCTGCTTTTTTTACAGCTATAGCCATGCCTTTTTTTGCAAAGTGATCATTCCTGCTCTGAAAATCCCTTTCCCCACCATCACCTCAAAGCAACTGCCACATGTAAGGGCAAAGCTTTGACAAGTGATGTCAATGAAGCTCTCATGTCTTAGCCACTAAGGATCTGACCCTCAGATGGGGAGGAATTGTAGAGAAATAAAGGCACAATGCTCCCTGCCATCCTGCCCAGGACACGTACACTCCTTACGTAGGTGCCCCACCTGCCGTAGGAACAGGACTTGTTCTGCAAACTGGAGCGACTGATATTAAAAAGGCCGACAGGCAAGGAGAGACGAAGGGACACTTGATATTCAGCTCAGCCTTTCAAACCATCAGATCCTGCTGCTGTCTAGGGACAGCTCGCTCCATAAGAAGCTTTGTGGTTTCAGTTTAGTGCTGCACACCCAGGCAGACTGGTGGTAAGATGCTTTGAGCCAGAATCTCAGCTGGCGCAAACAGCTTCAGTCCCTTCATCCGCACCAAAGTGCCTGGCTAAGGACTGGGCTGCCCAGACTTCCCACCACAGAGACCCGTCCAATCCATCACCCTATGCCTCTGCATGGCGCCAAGCTCAGCAGGGCCCTGACCTAGGTGGTACGTGCGGGCAGAAGCAGGAAAAGCCAGAACGTCACTTGGAACAAAATACCAGAGACAGGCAAAGTGTCTCTCCACTTCCCCTGTCCTTACTCCAACCTGCCTGTTCAGATGGAAAGCTTCCATAGCATCTAGCACAACAGGGGTCATTTTCCTAAACCAGCACATTAAAGACACCCAAAGAAAGCAACTTAGAGATGCCTGCCATGCCTGCTGATAGGGCACAGCCGGTGCATCAGTGACTCTCTAGTATCCTCATATTCCTCACTCTGTACAAGCAGCTCATGTACAAATCAAGGTAAAAGCTGCCAGAACAAGTTCTTCCATGCAAAGCTCCCTTTTCCACCAGCCCCAGACAAACACATACACACACACACACATCCACCCTTCCTCTTTTTCCAAGGTGAAAAGGCAACTTATTGCTAGAGAGGAAGGCAGTGGATTTGTTGCTAAACTATCACTTTAACGGGCTTCAGCTGAAATGGTGATTCACTGCACATGCCTGGTCTGTGATCCATGACCACCCCTGCTCCGGACAGATCCAGTTAGGGAATAAGGAGGCACATATGAGTCATACCCCCCTTGGCTATGGTGTCAAACCTAATAGGAGGGGTAATCAATGCAGCCTGTGGTCTGGGTGAGTGCCGGGCTGGCTCACCAATGGCTCCGCTCTACCAAAAATATCCTGGGATGGAGGAAAGGGGTGGCAGCCAAAAGGATTCAGAGGTGGAAGTGGCTAATCTCAAGGAAGAGACTGTAGTCCAGTGGGGGCCCACCTTTTGGGCAGATGTGCCCGAAATTAGCCCTGCACTGTCCCCAGGTACCACTCCAATCCCCTTCCCCTGACTGATCTGCTGGTCTGCTATCTGCCACTGTGCTGCCTGTCCTCTTCCTGATCCGCCACGTGGCATACAGAGGCTGCCTGTGCCACTTGTGGCACTTCTGCTACAGGCAGGCCACCCCGCCATAGTGCATAAGCAACCAAGGCCCAGGTGCTCTACTAATGTATACTGGCTGCCAGTTTTACACCCACTGGCCCCATCATAGGAAAAAGCTCTCTGGCCCCGACCAGCGTGGCATGAAGGGCTCATGCAGAGAACAAGTGCATGCTCCTGAGGCAGTATCCTCATGCATTCAGTGTATTAAAACACATCCCTGATCCCTGTAGGCGCTACCTCATCCAGAGACAGTCCTTGAGCTTTCACTGGTCAAGGACTGAGGTCTACCTAGGGACCAAGGGATGGCTCTGGGTGAAGGACAAAAGCACAATGACTCCAAAGGTGCGTTTCCCGAGGTCTGTCATACCCTGAAGCAGACTGCCCAGGGGAAAGCATGGGCATTTGTGCTGGACAAAGCTTTGGGCAAGAGGCAGCAGAGAACAAGTCTGCAGTGGGGAGGACCTGGCCCCACCGTACCTGCTCCGAACCACTGACCAGGGGCACATCCTGGCCAGGCAGCCATCACGGGGAAGACCCCTATTGTTCTGAGCTTGTTCCTCCTTCCAGGATCTCTGTCCATGAGTTGGAGACCGGGCTGTGCGAACCGTGATGGCCGGGCAAGGAGAGCAGAGGTAATTCCAGAAATAGGAGATGCAGAACAGCAAGAGGTTTGGGCAGCGCCCCTCTCACAGGCCTGAGTTTAGACAGCCTGACCAGAGAGGCACAGAAAAGAAAGCACGGAGCAAGGCATGCGGTTGGGTTTGCTTCACGCCCTGAGCATACAGGGCATCAGTGTACAGTAAGCTGAAAGGAATAAGGCAGAGAAGGGGCTGAGGTGGGCAGCAACTGTGAGAGGCTGTGCGAGAAGCAGAATGAGGATAACGGACTTCCGAAAAGCAGACTTCAACCAAGACCAGGAACAGGTACGTAGGTAGGGAAGAATATCTGGTCGAGAAAGATGTGCAGGAGGATTCACATTTCCTGAAAAAGACTGTATTAAAGGGACAGAACCAACCTATTCTGATGCCAAGGGAAGAGGAAACATAGCAAGAAGCCAATGGGGCTCCATCAGCAGGTCTTTACAGACCTGAAAAATCGATTAGACTAAACAAGGAATCAGTGACACGGGTGTACGGGACTGCCCAAGCAGGGAGGGGTAGAAACAGAAAGTCTAGGACGTAAAATGAGCTTCCATTAGCAAAAATCACAAAAGATAACACAAGGTCTGTAAATATATCAGAAATAGGAGGAAAACTATGGGAAGTAAAAGGTCAGTTGCTCAACAGGAAAGATGAGCAGAGATGGTTTCAGTATGCAATGCCTTCTTTGCTTGAGTCTTAAAAAAAAAAAAAGCAAATGATGAAATTAATTTCACCAGGCAGATAGAAGTACAGGCCAGAGAAAACATCAAAGACTATTTAGATAAAAGAAATGTGATTGAATTGGCAGCACCTGATGAAATTCACCCCAGAGTGCTTAATCAACTGGCTGAAATCATCTTTGCAACACTAGTAATTATCTTCAAGAACTCGTGAACAATACAAGAGGCCCCAAAGGCTGAAGAAGGGCAACTTAGTACCTGGCCTTTTTTTTTAAAAAGGGAGCTGGTGGGAACTCTGGACCAGCCTAACTTTGATCAAAATGCAAACACAGGGTTGCATTTAGGAAGGAAAAAATCCCACATGCACAGCTAGAGGAGGTGACTACGAGAGGTTTAGTGAACATGACCTGTGAAGAAAGGCTGGATGCACTGGGCTTTTCTCTATAAAAGATGGGGATGAGGGAGGACATGATAACAGTCCTTCCTGTGGAAAAAAAAAAAGACTGTTATAAAGAGGACACCGAGCAACTGTGCTCCACAGTCACAGGAAGAAGAGTAAAAGGGAAAAACTTAATCTACAGCAAAGGATGTTTAGGCTGGATGGCAGAAAAAGCCACTTAGCTGTTTAGGCAGGGAAGCGCTTGGAGAGGCTGCACTGGAAGTCTTTAGCAGGAGGTTAGACAAACATCAATCAAAGAAAGTCCAGGAAGGCTAAGTGCAGGGGGTCAATGAAAAAGTTCTTGGCCTTTCTGGCCCTCCATATTGATGGCTCTTCCTTCACACCCCAGAAATCGCTACCTACCTCTTTCCCCTTTTCGGAGTTGTGTGAAACATGCATGAATCCCTTGCTTCCTCCCCAGCTACCCGAGTCCCAGACAGCATTGTGTGGTAGTTCATGCTAGGGCTGTGCGCAAAATAGGTCACAATTAATTTTTAAAGAGACACGATAAAGAATTCATGCTGGAGTTCAGCAGGGGGCTGACCCAAGTGGGAGGTTATCCTCTGGCCTAGGCTGGAAGAAGTGACACTGAGATCTTGGAGACTCTGTCCAACAGACCCTTCACTTTGCCTCCCAACCAACCCTGCCCAGGTCTTTCAAAATTATTCCTTAGGTGGGGAAGATGAAGCCACAGGACTGCCAGTGCCCAACCCTCTGAACCACCAGGAGTTAGGCCTCCAAAAATCCCAACAGAGACAATGAGTGTTTTCTAAAATAATTTTTGGAACTTCTATTTTCTTTGTCTTCTTCCCCTTTTTTTTTTTGGCAATTGTAAGAGCCAGAAAACTTTCTTTTTTAAAATGAAAGCTGGAATTTCCCTTTTAATTCCCCGAATCCAGGGGCTGTAGCTTGAAAGAAATGCCAAATGTCATGAGACCCCCCCAATGAATCGTGCGATCTGGCCCTGCTGCGGGTGTTTCGCGGGGGTCATGGTGGCAGGCTGGATTCTGAATCGGGAAGTCCGGGCTCCGATCTCAGTGCGTCGTCGGTCACTAGGAGCTCAGAGAGCCAATTCTGGCGTGCAGCATCGCTGCTGCTCCAGCCCTCGGCCACTTGTATTCAGCCCCCCCATCCAAACAGGGCTACTCAAACAGGATCCATGGATGCCCCCCCATTGAAATTGGGCTTCAGCTCAAGTCCTTGTGCCCAGCAGTATTTGCAGGCACAGACCCTACTCTGCCAGTATGCAAGAACATTGATTTTAAACGAAGTAAACCAATGGCATGCCACATCTAAATTGGGACGGGAAGATGGCGTGGGTGTTTAGTATTCCCAGCAGCAGCTACCACACTGAAAATGCAAAAGCAATTGCTTAGGTGTGCCCAGCCCTGAGGAACCAAGGAAATGCTATATTTTATCACCAGGCACTCAGTACGTGTGCAGATCATTACAGCCCACAAGCCTGAAAAATTCTGCACCGAGCAAGGTGACCATTGTTCTTCGCATATAAAAAATGAGGCCTGTTCAGAGCCCTCTAGACCAGAACCTCTGTTTTCCACCAAGTTCAATAAATGTTTGCTTTTAAAAACAGGACCTATGTCAGATGCAAACATAGCCTACCGAGGGTGATGGATTACATTCTAGTTACTCCTGTCACCTCATCTGTCTGCTGTGATTAGCTAGGGGTTTCCCACCTGCAAATGGATTGGACTATTAAACAAAAAACACCAATGAAAAGCAAAAGAGAAAGTCTTATTCTTAAGACAGTAAACTGGGTTCGTAGTAATAAAATGCAGAGACGATATGGTGGTAGGTGCCTAAGAAAATCCCAAGGCTGGCAGACTATTACAGGTATTTCCTGACATGCTACAGGTATTTCCAGATCCGCTACTAAAAGTTAGGACAAAGCAAATGAAACAAAGGTCCCATGGCACATGCTTATAAATTGACAAACTCTTAAGGTCTGAGTGGATGAAAAAAAAATGAAGGAGAAACTGTTGTTATCTAACCGTGCTTCTTGCAGAACAGCCCTTTGTACCCAAAGCTTTTATGTGCTGAGAGACTGCTCAGCCCAACCCAAACCTCATACAACTTATAGGAAGTAGGCTAGGGGAAGACACGGGAAGAGACAAGGCGCAAGCACTTTCTATGTAAACAAGAGCCGTATACTGAAACCTGAATCTCCCTTAAGATGCCCTTAAGGACACTTCTCAAACCTCACATCATTCACCTCCCAGCACATCAGCCGCGCTTCAGAAAAACTAAACCACGGATCAAGCCCAAAATCCACTGAAGCCAATGGAAAAACTCTGAGTGGCTTGGATCAGGTCTCAAACAAATGAATTGGCAAAAAGACAAAGGAAATCCCTTCTAGGCAAGTAGGACAGGAACTCCAGGAACAGTAAAGCCATTGCAGTCGATCAGATCTGCAATACTATAAATCACCAACCATCATCACCAAAGGTTGTGGTTCTTTGCAACTGGCTCGACAGCTGGATCTAGAAGAAGCATCGAGCAGTATTGTCGGCTGTGGCACCAGTCTTTTTAGAGGCTGAACGTAGCCCCAACAAAATGTATTTGGTGCAATTCTTTCTGTAATTGAATTGCTCCTGCGACTTTCACTTTAGACTCCCAGCATGTATTGGAGGACAATATAAACCTGGGCAGACAGCTTTGGGACAGGAGCTGAGAACAGGAGGTGTGCCAGGAAGAGCAAGAGGATATAAGAAGTCATTTTTACTAAGGAAAGCATCGCTCAAGAAGCCCAAGCAGGCTTGGGCAGAGAGACCAGTAAAACATCAAAGAGCAGCAGCCATATTGCCTAGGAAGTCCTTGGGGGGGGGGGGGTTGAGAGCAGAGAGTTATATATGATTACAGATTTAAACCAGAATGTCAGCTCATTTATTTGAAAAAAATGAAATAGAAAATCCTGAGAAAAAACAAAATTAATACAATGAAGAACTTTCTTTCACCACCCCTCCCAATCAATAAAGCCAAACAAAATCACCCAGTGTTTCCAGGGAAGAGAAGTGACATTTCAGCAGCAAGGGAAGGAAGGGCAGCGCCAACAGTCATGGCTCATGCTAATCCTGTTGCTAAGAGCCTCAGCGCATTTCATCTGGAGGCAGGAGAGGCAAAGAGCAATGGGCTCAGCTCCGATTATTTTTTGTAACTGGATGATTGTGCCTCATTTAATCTCTTGTGCCATTTCTAATGTATTCCAGCAATAGAGACCGTCTGCAAAGAAATCCCAGTAGTGGCTAAATGATCCAGTGCCCAAAGTGCTGGAAGCAGAGAGCCAGGAAAGCCCGCTGTCTGCTCCTGGACCTGACTGGCATGCACTGTGCAGCCACCAGCAAGGGATACCTTTCCTGCCTCTACCAGGGGGATGATAATCCATACCTGCTGCCAAGGAGATGTCAGGATTACTTCAATAAAGGGTCCAGCCAGTAAAAATCAATATGGGCCACCCTTTCAAAATCCTTTGACTTTTCCTTATTTGCTTGATGGCACAAAGAATGGTTGGCACAAGCACCGATCAATCACCGCATCATCTGTGACCCTACAGTCAGTCAACCAGGATTTAACCAGCCATGCCGTTATTGGGCACTTCTCAATCATTTTCAAACTGGACAGGGTCACTGTGCCTTAAACCAATACCAATGGGGCCTTCACAATGACAATAAATGCTTTTGTGGACAAGTTCAGACCACGCCCCACATTGTTGACTCAAGGGGCCCTGATCCTCTCACCTTCCACTTTATTTAACGTATGCAGTTTCAACATATTGTTTGAGCCATCTTAAAACGCTCTTGTCACCTGGTGGCCTTCAAGCTCTTCACACTGGTGATGACATTGTTTTATGATGGCTCAAACAATATGCTGAAACCACATATGCTAAATAAAGTGGAAGGTGAGAGGATAAGGGCCCCTTTGAGTCCTCCACTGCTGGCTGCCCAGGAGGGGAGCTACAGACACTAAAAGAAACCTAGTAAAACATAAGATATGACTGCACTTTTGGGGGGAGTGGAAATCCTAATATCACCCAACAGATTCTCACCGCTCCAGCACTGGGATAAGCCAGAGAGGCTTGGGGACACTGGGAGGTACTGGGATTGTTAACCAGGGGTTTGAACAGGAAGGTGGGAGTCAGGCTTCTTTGGCTTTGTGGTCCGTGGTATCATGGGTCAGCTTGCAGCACCTCACGGCATTGCTCCATGCCTTGGTGCCTTCCCTGGTGAAATGGTTCAGAGGACTCTTCCTTCCACTGTGCAGCTTCGTTGGCATTTGCAATCCACCTGGAGATCCGCTGAGGAACTGGACTCATTCAACTCACCTGCAACACAAATCCCCCTGAGAGGGTATTTTCAAAGACCAACACAGATGAGGGTGCCTAAGTCCGTCAGGCCTCTTTGGAGGCTTCTTAGTTTCCAGCCTCTACTGTATCTACAAGTAGCCAGCAAAAGCCACGGCCACCTGAAAAGCGATGCAGCGGGAGCAGTTACCTCGGTCCTTCACAGACGGGCATCCCACAGCACAAAGCTGGTGCTTAGTAGTGACTTTCAGGTGTGGCCCCAGTGGGGAGGGTGGCAGGTTTGCTTCAGCCACTTGCTGCCTTTGTCCTACACTTGCTGGTCCCAACCAAGGTATCGCTGCTGAATTGCACCCAGCTCCCACTCCCTTTGCCTGCCAAGCCCAATTGTAATTTTCCAACCCATTTGGGACAGGAGCTGCCACGAGCAATGAGAACAGCTTGCAGCAGAACTGCTGCCAGCGCCCTTGTCTCCTCGAAGCTGCCCGACCGCTGCAGCAGGAGGATCAAGGCACAGCCATCCAACACAGCCCCACAGAGGACTGTCTGGCCACACGGTGCCACCTCCCCCCAGCAGCAGAAAGGCATTTCCGAGCTCTTGTGCCTTGGCCCCCCCAGTTTAAGGCAACTCAGTGCTGCCAATTTATGAGGTCTTCCCTTTCGATGTAGTCATGACAGGATGACGCCATCTAACGATTTTTTTTTTTTGCTTTTAAAGCATCAGGCTAAGTTGTAGACAGTCGTTACTTGGACACAGCTGCCTTTCAGCCAGGCTCACTGAGAGCAAGCCATGCCTCCTCCTGCCTGCGTGACCTCCTCTAATGCCACCTTCTCTCCATGCTCCTGACCACCTGCCAGGTAATAGGAGGCAACATCTGGCGCCCCCCAGTTTCACTCCCCAGGCCTAACACGGACCAGTCTGGAGCTGGCGGGAAGAGCTCAGTGTACGCCTCCCCACTGGTGCTCTGGGGTCACCCAAGGATGCTTGTGTTAAAAACCAAGGGTGTCTTCTGTTGAAAGGAAAAATTTTGACCCGCTCTTCTGAAGTGCTCCAGTGGTCCCAGTGGAGACTCATTCCAGTCCGCTACACTAGGTCTGTTGTCCTGAGCTTTTAAGGTGGGGGTCCCCCCAGGCTGCCTCATCACACAGGGAGGGAGAGCTCTGAAAGAAGCTGTTCAGGCAAAGGGTTTTCACAAGGGACCTTGTTGAGGTTGCCTTTCCATTAGTTTGGGCACTCCTTGGGGAATCTGGCAGGGGTTGTGCCACTGGGCAAGAACAGGAACAGGGATGTCAGGCAACGCAGGCCACTCAGTGTGGCAGGGGAGCTGATGCCTGCAGAAGGGATGGCAGAAACAGAAGAAGAACAGATCCCCTATGCTAGGGCTGAAGCACGAGAGGGGCTAAGCACCTGCAGCTCAGTGCTCAGGTTTTGTTTGCACAGGGCTATTTTTCTGGCATTGCAAATGCACCTTCCTGGCTTCTGTTGTAGGGGTATGGCCTAGGATCAACTCTCAGCAGGACATGTACAGCCAAGTGCCAGCAGGGCCTGGAGAGGAACAACTCTCTTCTTTCTGTGTGGAGTGCTTCTTATAGGAAAGGCTGATCTACTTGTCACGGGATGCTGGATTTGGGCCTGCTGACACCCCCTTTCATCCTCCAGCACTGACTCAGCCATGATCTCACTGCGGATTCTCTCTCGAGCTTTGCTTAAAGGTCCAGCTCCTTCCCACACAGGCACCGAGGGGGGCTGGAAACACACAAAAGACAAATTTGTGGCCACTGATTTCCAGCACTCAGGGGTGGCAGACTTGGGACAGCAACCCTGGAGGGTTCAAAGCTAAGCCTCCAGAAACGGACACAGCAGTCAACCGAAAAGCAACACTTTTCAGAACCTGAAAGTTGCAGAGTACAGCTTGTTATGCGTGTGTGCATGCATGTGTGGGCGTGCACTCCCCCCCACTTTAGGGTAATCCTGTATAAAGAGACAGGATAAAAAAATTCCCCCCTATCGTAAAAATAACTCCTTGCTCTCCTCCTTTAGAAGTCAGATAGAATTTAACAATGATTTAACCACTATCATCTCATTAAAAATTGCACAGCGCTTTTGCTATTCTAGAAACTATATTATTCTCCAAACCTATGAATTTCATGCAGGATAAGATTCTCACACAGTTTAGGAGTTTACTCAAAATTACCTCTAGCGCCCTGTCACAGGGAGGCATGCAAACCTGGAAATGTGTACGTGTACACGCGCTGTAGTTTGCACACTGAAAAGTAATTTGATTTGTAGCAGTTGGGCTCTCACTTGAGCCTACATTTGGCCTTTATAATCCAAAGGAAACAGACACCCGAACCCTTAAACAGAGGTTCTTTGCTGCACAGTTACAAAATCTGCTTTCCTGGAGAGCTGCTATCTGGTGACTTTATATTTGAAGACAACTTAACTGGTTGGAGGCATATGAAAATGGCTTTTCTCTTGTCACTGGGGAGGAGACAATGCAACGTGCCAGGTTACCAGACCAGGCACGAAGTAGTGCACAGCGTGGGGAACAGGTGCTGCTCGTACCTGAAATGCAGCACCCCAGCTCCTGTGAGACCCCTACTTAGTTTCAGCAGAGCTTCGAAATCAAAGATGGTTTGAAAAACAGAAGCGGAACAGGAGATAGTTGTAAACCAAAGCAAAGGAAGCAAATAGGGGGAATCCTTTCTTTTCTTAAAGATGCAGTTTTTTTTCTCCAGCACTAAGCAAACTCTTGATAAAGTCTTATCTGAAAGAGAAATTCCCTCTCTGACAGCCAGCTCCACTCTGAGCAATGGATGTTTTGAAAAAGCTTGTGAGAAAGAAGAGGCCGCTTATCTGAATTCCTGGATATAAAACTCTTTTCATCTTGCCTGCTGAAAAAATAAAGCTCACCACAATAAAAAGCTCTGCAGACTAAAAGTCACATTGCTCCAGTCTCTGTACGGGTAGGTAGTGATGTGTGTGGAAGTCTGACTGACAGCCCCAAGTAGCAAATAACATGCCTCTGAGCAGAAATTGCTCAGAAATTGCTTTTGTGGTTTAAGGCTAATTGAAGGTTTATAGTGTTGATTCTCTGCAACATTGGACTGAGAGCATGTCACGGAAGCAGCATTTCTTCTCTGGAAAGCTTACCAGGGAAGCCTAAAACACTGGCCTGGGCATCACTGAAAAGTGTCGCATAGCAGATGACAGGTAATCATCACCTGGCTTGAATACTATCAGCCAGAATGGCTCCAGTAATAAATGGTGTGCTGCCTAGAGCAATGCAAAGCACTCCTTCCAAACTGTGCAAAGTGCTGTAGACAAAGTTGCAATAACATGAAAGGATTATGCATGTTATTAGTCATTAATCCCATGTTTCATCAGAACCACAGTATCCTCCATTTCTACATCGAGAGGATTATTTATATGGTCTAAATGGCTCCCATCATGGCACTAGTATTTACATTGTGCCTTTCAGTCAAGGCTTGCTGTTTGCAAGGGCAAACATAGAGATTATCCCGGTTTTAGAAACAGAAGAATATTTCAGGCTTGCATCTTAGAGGGGCTGGGCTGCCTCTTCACTACCGGCGAAAGCCAGACTCGCTGGGATTCTGCTTCGCGATGGGCTGCACTGGAAGGGCAGGGGGAGAAGCTGTGTGCGGTGCAAGGAGTAAGGAGCTCCTTGTAGTGACTTCTGCCCATGACTCTTCCACCCTATTTTGGGCAAGGCCCTTTGTCGGTGTGCGTCCTGCAGCAGCACGTGCAAACCCAAAAGGGCTTAGGAGGAGCAGGAGAAGGGGACGAGGTGGGCATGTAGTTTACTAAGCACGGAGCAAATCTGAATGGCTCGTTTTAACAACCGGAGTTCTACGGCATGACCGCGCTTCGTTATCAGATACGGGCCACTCGGGCACAGAGACCAGCTGTGGCTTGTTTAACTGCCTCTACTTTTGCCTTCCCTGAAAACCAGACCCTCGGCTGAACCAGCCCTGGTTGGACTCCTGCACAACAAAACCCCAACGGCCAACGAGGGCACTGAGCAGCGCTGCTGGTAAACTGGAGTCTGACCCCCAGGATGAGATTTCTGTCCAAACAAACTGGACCCGCTTGCAATATTCTGAACTTTTCGTGCCACTTTTCATTTTGCGAACAGTCACAGGATCCTGCTTTTAATCATGCATCTGTCTGGCTCCGTCTGCATAACCAAACTGTTACAACAAAACAGAGACAGACGCTGAAAACCCAGAGTCATTCATTATACCTAAGATGTCTCTGCAAACAACTGGCTCTCCAGTTAATCCTCATAGCCTGCGCAGAATATCAAGCGGACAATAACAAACTCCCTCGCTATCTTCAGCCCCCACCTGTGTGCCACGTGTCATGAAATGGAAAGAACCAGGATGGAGAGACAGACGGGGAAGAAGCTCCAAAGTAAGGTACTGTGCAGGCTGGGGCAGCCTCGGCAGCTGTTTAAACGACGGCTTGGTTAGTTACAAATGGGAAAAAGGGGAGTTTCATATACTCCCATGGCAGCCAAGCAGACCCCTAGTGTAACACCTCTGAAGGCAATGTTCCCTTCAGATGCTGGTCCCCTTCTTGCACACTCACTCACCTCCCGATACCCCTGGACAAGTCAGCGGTGTATTTGCCAAACCCCAAAGTGAAGGTTGTTCAGATTCTGGCCCAAACTTCTCCAAATCCCTGAAGCTTTGGGTGGTGGATCAATCACTCTTCATTTGGCCTGTTTCTTGCAAGGCTGCATCTCTATGCAGACAGAACTGCTCACTAACATGGATAAAAAGTTTCACGCTGGGAAGGTTGCATCCTTATCTGCGTCAGCTCCTGCCAAAAACAAGGGAGTGTTAACATCACTCGGCACCTCCCAGTATTGGACCTTGGCATTGGGAGAGCCGAGCCACAGCCCAGGAGAGAACTGAGGAGCCAGCTGCTGTCAACTTTCTGGGTGCACATCAGTTTGACAGAGAAGTGAACAAACACATAGCGTACGTTCACTCCCAGCATCAGCAGAAAGAAAAATGAAGGTAGGTGTGTGCATGCATATGTGACCTCTTCCACCTCCTCCCCACGCTGGTACCTTTGATTATTGACAAGCACTGCTGCTGCCCGGCACAGCTCCAGCCACAAACTCACGCTGTGTCTTGCCAGCTCAGCCCTCCATTGATACTACACAGCGCTCGAGAGGCACAACATGCTTTAAAGGGTCTGCCTATGTGGCAAAACAGGAGTGTGACTAGTATGCACTGGCATGACCTACCTAGCAGGGGCAACAGCAGCCACAAAAGGCTTATTAACACATGCTAAGAACCAGAGTACCTGCTATCCAGGGCCCCTAGTTATGTACTCCACTTGCAAAGTCCAGTAGGCCAATAGTGTCCTTCTGCTCCAAACTCTGCAAAGCCCCAAGCACCTTTAACTCCCACCAGAGTCAGCAAAAGGATGGGACCTTAACACTGATAGGCAAAGCCGCAGGTGTGGGGTGAGGTGTGAGCACAGCACATGGAAGAGGTGTGGATGGTGCAGAAGAGGGTGACCCAGGATCCAGTGCAGCAAAGGGTTGTGGCCCTGCAGACCCCCCATGCACACTCTGCAAATCATCTCGGGGAAGAAGTCACGTAGCCAGCACGCGTGCCTGCAGGGCTCCCGCCCCCACAGCCATTACCATGCCATAAGCTGCTTGCTCTCCAACAGGGTCTTTTGTCACTGCTGGACTTCACAATTCCACTTCTCCTCTCCCCGCCTCTGCAAAACGCATTTGACAGCTCTCAAGTGACTAGCAGCGTGGTCTGTTGGCGCTTCCCTGTTCCAGCAGAGTTCAGCAACAGCCGCCCACTCACTGCCTCCGTCCACATGCCATCTGCGGCAAACCCTTAAATTGTTCCGACAAACAGACCCTGATGCTTACAAAACTGCAGCCTCCGGCTCTGCACATGGCAGCGGGCCGGCGCTGCAAGCACTGCCAGGGCTTCATGCCCTGGCCCAGGCCTTGCGGACCACCCGTCCTTCACTCCTAAGCAGCAGTGGTGCCACAAGGAAAGGGAAAAGCACACCGGGGAATGAGATGTAAAGGTAGCCTCTGTGAAGCACCAAATGCTGCTTTTCACTATCATTGCCACAGCTCTGGCTTTGGTCAAGTTTGTTCTTAGCCCAGCCCCCTAACTAGCCGCTTCCCAGCAAAAGCCCTTATCTCTGCTGTAGTCCAAGTTGGAAAGAGGGACACAGAAGTGCCGCACATGTCATCAGCGTTGGCATTTGCTACAAATGAGTGCCCATCATAGACACCAGGTGGGATCCATCATGGCCCAACACTGGCGCCTTGGTCTTGCAGCGCTATCTGGGCAATACACCAGTATTGCTGCACATGGGAAGGTGAGGAGGATCCTAAGGCAGAAGAGACAGCAGACCTGGAAAGACAAGGTCATGAAGTCCCTGATCTGGGTATCAAGAGACTTTGGGGTTTATGTTCCAAGCTATGCCACTACCTGTGCAACCTCTGGCAATTCGCTACATCACTCTGTCCCTCCCAACTACCTTATCTCTGCACCCCGGGAGACCACCGTGCACTACAGTGGCATTGCAGTAATACATATGATGAAGGCATGAAAGAATAGAAAAGAGAAGAACAGACGGGAGGTGGGCACACTCTGGAGTTGCACATGAAGAAGGTTTTTTAGGTACCTGCTCAAGACATAAAGCACTTTCCCAGCACACAGGCCCATTCAGGTGTATGGTGTGTGCAGAAAAATCGCTAGGGGAAGCCAAGTGGAAGGACACATCTTACATTATTTCCATGATTATGCCTGTCCTTTTTAGAGCGAACTGCACAAGGTCCGTGAAAGCTCCATCAACCCCACTCACAACCAGGGTGCAGCGCAGGGCGACAGGGTTGCCCTGTCGGCTAGCTGTTTTATTGGGTAGGATGAGATCTGAAGTCACAGTGGTGGCAGGAGGGGCTCACTCTCGGAAGATCCAAGTTTGGGGATGATGCACTCGTACTGTCTTTGTGTTGAGAAGCAGATGAGCTGCTGCATTTTGGACCAGGCAGCTCTTTTTGAGAGTGTGTGGCTTCATGCCTAGATCCACCAAATTGCAATGCTCAAGCTTGTGGATCAAACACCTGGGCTGTGGCTGGTAGGCTGGTGTACAAATCTTCCAAACGGAGGTGGGGAGGCTGTTTTGTCATCACAGCTATTAGAAGAGTTGAAAAGGACATGGAAGACACTTGTTTCTCCCAGTCAAAAGTGATGGTGTTTCAGAATAACTGCAGCACATGGCAATTTCCTGGGCTTTGCAGTTTACACTGTGCCCTTTCATACCACTGGAGCCTGAGTCAAAGCCCACTGAGGTTGGTGCAAGCCTGGCCACTGCCTCCAGTGGGATTTGGATCAGACCTTTGCGACCAGGTCAAATATTGATGGGGTCACACACCTGCTAAGCTATTTAGGAATTGCTGAAGTCACGTAAAGCAGGCAAATATTTAAGTTTAAGTCCATATTTAACATTTTTAACATTTAAGTTTATTAAATGTTAAACATTTAACATTTAAATATTTAACATTTAAGTCCATCTGATTCTTCCTGTGAACAAGAAATAATCACGGGAATCACGCAGTTCGGGTTGGTATCGATTGCTCATGCAACATCGGCAAAGCAACACTTGACTTTCCAGTTAGCTACCAACAGTCAGAGTACATTAAACCATGGCAGGACTGATGTGCCAGTGAAGAATAATATGCAATTCAGCTCTAATGTTTTATATCTGTCCCTGTAAGTGAATTCTGTGTTCAGGGTAGAGAAGCATCTGACTGCCATTCTGATTACTGCAGAGTTTCTATATACACCTATCAAACAGGCATTTTGTAAGGCTGTCAATGAATGAGGTGTCTCTCTGAAGGGACCGCAGTAAAGGGAAACCCTGTTCCGAATAACGAACCCAGCTTTCTCATAGAAATGGCACAGAGGAAAAACAGAGGCTGCTGTTGACTGGCTGTGTTTTGCCTTGGGCTCATTACATTCTGCTGCGTCCCCTTGGGAGGTAGCCCGTCCCTATTTCAGCTGCAAAGGGCAGCTCCATCTAAAGATATCGAATCCCTGCCTAATGTGGCTGTAAAGAGCACCATGCTTCCTCCTCAAACATCCAAACTCCCGGTACAGGAGTATCCCAATATGGCATCACTTAATCAGACTGTACTTATTGATTCAAGTTGGTAGAGTAAAACCAAGGCTATCAGAATGCTACGAAGAACAGATAGGGACTCAGACCACTTTGGAGCAAAGGTTAGAGAAAGATCTGCCACAATAAAGACTTGAAGAATTCAGAGGAAAATGGGAGGAAGTTATTAGGGAAGTTGATACAGAGGGAGAGAGCTTCAGAGATGCAATAAAGGGACCCACAAAAGAGACAACAGGAATAATTCCAAGTGTAAAGAACAAGGATGATTTTTTATGAAGCACGAGTATCAACATACAGCGAGGATCTATGCCTTCACAATCAGAATCCATCTCACACTGAGAAACACAGAAAAGCCAAAGAAGCCAAGAGACTGGTCAGACTGCAAAAAAACTGTACTTGTGGTTTGGATGCGGAGCTTGGCAAAGAAGATAGAAAGGGACAGAAGCACTAAAAATGTGAGAACATTTTACAAGGGGATAACTGATGGAAGGAAGAATGTCAACTGCCTGCAAGCCTAATAATAGGACACAGAATGGAAACTTTAAATACCCAGATGTGAGGATTAAGAATGAAAATACAGAAAGGTGGAGGGTGCACTATAATGAGCTCCTTAAGGGTGAGCTGGATAAAGGCAAATGACAACCAGCACTTTCCAGCCAGCTGAGCTGCTTGTGGAAGAATGGCAGTTTGAAGAGATTCAAGAAGCAATCCCAAATGCTCAGTAACAGCAAAGTGCCAGGTGCTGAGGAGAGGAGAAGCCAAGGCACAGACTTTATAAACCAACTTTGGAGGTAGAGAGGTTTGAAAAAAAAGTGTCCCCCGGAAATGGAAGGAGGCTGTCATGAGAGGGACAAAAATTGAGTTGTAAGAATTATGGTGGCATCTTCCTCCTCATTACAGCCATTAAAATCCTCTCTTGGATACCATTTGTACAGACTTACTGCCTGTAGAGAGAAGAGGTATCAGAGGATCAGTGTGGGTTCTGGAAAAATCAGTCCATTGTGGATCCAATATTTTTAATTCATCATCAGCTACTCCAGACAAGAGGGGAATATAATCAAAGTACTTGCACAGCTTTCCCAGATTTTAAGAAACCACATATTAAATGTTACCAGATGGTATCAGGGCCACAGTTCAGAGAATAAAGGCTGGTGCCCAGCCTTTTAGAAAATACAGAAGGACTCCCACAAATACAAAAGGACTCCCATCCTTCCACAACCCTACGGCCATTCACGGACAGCACTTTTCATCTGTCGCTCCCCTGCCCTTGCCCACGACAGTATCACGGAGAGGGTACTCTGCTCACAACAGCAACAAGCTCGCTGCACACGCCTGGAGTTTGATCGTGTTAGCGAGAAGCAGGCAGCAAGAGCCAGAAACCCACCGCGCTCATTCACTGATGCTACAGCTGGAGACAGATAAGGTAGAAAAAGAAGTAAAGTAGCACAGAAACAGATTCTTCACTGCTGGCTTGTGTGCAGATGCTATGTGCTGGAAGAAGTTATTTGTTGTACACGTATACGCTACACACACACACACACACACTTGCACATAAGAACGGGAGGGACTGCATACAGAGAGAAGGACGAGGGTGTTGACAAAGGGTGGCAGACAGGCCCGCTTCTCCAGCTACAGATCTCTATCAGGGATGAGTGAGGGAGCAGCACAGCTCAGATCCAGGCAATTTAAAACTGCTGTCCACTTCAGATTCAATGGGGAGTGAATCCACATAAAGCAAAACTATGCATCTGCTCGGCTTCCATCTAGCTCCAGGTCTGGCTGGCCACTCCCCAGCTGGACTGGGGCATGCCCAAGCCATCGGCCTCCTTTCTCCACCCAGAGACGCAACACAGATCACTGCTCACAGCTGAACTCTCTTCTGCCCTTTGGCCTCCGCATTTGAGCTTCGGCATAGGCACGAAAGAGGGGAAGAAAAGATAAAGAAATTAGGAACAGGAGGGTGGAGGAGAGCCAAACCTGTAACTGAAATACTCTGGGGAAATCGGGATCCTTCTCACAGGATCCAGGGCTTTAAAGAGAGAGATGGGAAACAGCACTCATAACTACTTCTTTACATGACCCAGGCTGAGCGTTATCATTGAGGAGCCAGAAAAACCTCACACTTGCTAGTAACCCCCAGGACAGTCTCGCCCCTGTGGGGTCACATTCCCTGCCAAGGTTACAGCACAGCTGAGTCTAGCCGTGCACAGAGGCAGTGCCTGTTGTGTTTTAAGTCCTGCGAGTCTGCCGTTACCCAGTGCTGAGCACCCCGCAGACAACGTTGAGGATCCCAGAGAAACTGGCCTTGACTTCTTAGACAGAAATCAACTGCCTTGAAGTCAATGCAACTTCTGTACCTTTATTCAGGACTTGGCCCAACACCACACACATCTATAGAGGAGGAATTTGAGTGTCTGGAATCGATCAGGTCCCGCCAGCTCTGATGCCGTAGCAGATGGCGAGATGAGATGAGTGCGAGCGTACTCAAGAGCAAACAGATGCCTCCTGCCTGGATGCGGCATGTGCGATTGCTATAGTGTGACTGCGCTTCTTGCATGCCTCGCTGATCTCGAGTAACAGGAAGCTGTAAGTGGCAGAAATGGCGTGGGCATGTGCCAGTGTAAACGGACAGAGTGTGCCAGGCAGCGTGGCTGTGCCAGCATGACTGCAAACACCACAAGACTTTGGACACAGAAAGAAATGCAAAGCGCCGTTCTCTCTGGAGTGCTGACATCAGCCAGCATCAAGGGGAAGTCTGGGTTTGGGGTGCAGGCTTGCCACTTATAATGCTGCGTCCCGGAGGCACCAGTCCCCACTGGAGCGAGCATCCTCTTGGAATTATGGCACCAGACTGGCACTCACCAGCAGCTCCCTGGGCCACCTCGGCCAAGGCATTCAGGCCGTCTCAGTGCGGCGCTGTAAGATGGGGATAACTGCCAAATGCCTTGGGGCTTGATGGAGCTAACATCAATGTCTGTTGAGCTCTCAGACACCATCGTGATAGGGGTCTGACAAGCAGACAGATGGACTCGCATCACAAAAAGCGTGCTTGTGATCCTGTGATGCACTGGGCTGAGTAAATCAATCAAATGGATCCCATTGCCACTGTAGTTTCTTCTTTCATTTGTGCTCAGCCACTGGTGATTGACACTTTCCTGCCTGCTCATGCAATCAGAGCACATAAGCCTCAGAAAAGTGTCCCCACCTCTAGCTTGGAGGCAACACATGCACAGGTGTGCTACTGTTTATCATGGGCGCTCTCTCTACACAAAGCTTTGCTCTGCTGAAGACCTACCAGAGAAAGATCTTCAGCAAATCCTCTTTATTAAATCATTCATCTTTGCAAAACCAATTTGCTGTTGGGCCACTGGTTCACACAGAGCTCAAACTCGCGCAGGTAAAGCTGGAGAGAGACAGATTAAAATAACCAGCCAAAAGCTTTCACTCCACTAGCCAGTGCCTGAAACGCATACTGGCTCCTGCTTCCTTTTGCATTTACTTTCTTAAGGAAAAGGAAGGCTCTCATTGCCCGTTCTTTGCTGTTAAATGTAAATAAATCATGAGCCCAAAACAGAGCTGGAAAAAAAAATCAATACGTTTCCTTCCTATGCAGTAAATTATGCTGTGATTAAAAGCTAAATGAGCTGAACCCAAACATCAAATATCATTGGAAAACTTCAATAAAACACAGTGTTACTATTTAATGAGGTACCTGGCTCTTCATTGCTTATTCCCCTAAGGAACAGGTGATTTACTGTAATGTTTATAGACAAAGTGCCTGGCTCGAGCTGGGTGGACAGTTCTGGACACTGTTTACCACCCAGGATAAGTAGAGAATTGGCCTTGGAAACCTCCTTCTATCAGCTCCACATTGAGATGCTATCAAGATGACGTTTCAATGCCTCCACTGAGCCTGTTGCCCTGCAGCGCTAGGTGCTGTGCATGCCCAATCTGGGACAGTCCTTACCCAAAAAGCTCCGATTAAACAAAGAGGATGAATAAAGGGTTGGAAGGGGAAGTGAAAGGGTGTTGGGAGGCAAAGTGAACAGTGCAGGTTAATCCATGACTCCAAGGCCAGGCCCACACCCCAGACTTGCACTTGGCAAGACTGCACATTCCCTATTCCTCTAAAATGTTCCCGCTATGGATGCAGCCTAATTGGTGGTCCAGGCTCATTACAGTCTGGAATGCAGAGAAAAAGCCATAAATACCAAGCAAGGCCTATTAGTCTGCAAATGCTTGTTCAAATAATAAGGCAGCATATGGTATTGTTCACCAGACAATCTGCAGACTCTCCACTCTACTGAAGCAAGCCTGGTAAATGCTTTCCCGAATAGCTCAATCTTTCTCCTCCAAGATACTTTTTTGCAGCGTTTGTCACATTGGATCTTGTTGGCTGCAAGTGACAGGGTCAGGTCAAGTCCTGACTTGATCCTATTTGGCATCTAGTCAAAAGGTTATCAGACCAATCCTCTGACTCGTTTCCCTGCTGACGTTTCTTTGGACAGGGAAGGAGACACTGAAATAAGCAAGACGTGGCGATCAAAACCAAGACCTCGGCTCCGATGCCCTGCCTTCATTCGCTCGTGCTTTCAGTTCATTGCATCTCACATCGAGTGCAGCAGCAAAGCTTCCCAGCGGATGAACTCCCAAGCACCTTTGATCCAGAAATCTGAAGATGCCTGAGCTGGGCAACTGTTGGGCTCGGTTTGCAGCATGGGAGGCAGGACATGGAGGAGGTGGGAGGTTTTACTGCAGAATTAATTACTTGAATAACAGTAGCACCCAGAAGGCAGTGAATGAGATCCATCTTCATGGACTAGATGCTATCAGCAAAGGGTAGAAGAAAGGCATGATCTTAATCCTCGATTCATACAGGGGGAACTGAGGCAGAGACACGATGTTTCAGACCTACAGTCACAGACATGGCCTGTGGGGAGGCTTAGTTTCTCGTGTGTTTTTATCCTGGGGCAACCAGCATGCATTCACTATCCTGCAATAAAATCCTGCTGGAAATCAAACAGACTGTGTGAGATCAGCGCAGTCTCCTGCGAAAGCATGAATGACCTCACAGAGCTGAGATCACGGTAAGAATAACTAGGGTGGCACAGCAGCGAGGCTAACAGGAGCTCGCTATCCCAAGGCAAAAAGCACCCCTTATTTGCAATGAAGGCTATGGCCTGGGGCAGCACCACAGCAGTGCAAATAGGCAAATGCATTGAATCCAAGTGGCCTAGTCTTCGCTGCCCATAAGACGTGCTCTTCACCACCAGCCAGCAAAGGCAAACCCCAGGGCAAAGCAGGCAGTCCGCAGTTTTCAGTTAGCAAAACAAACTAAAGTCTGGGCTCTCCCCCAAAGCCATTAATTCAGTCTGCTAAGCCACACAAAAACTGCCAGGTCTTTGTGTGCTGCCAGGTCTGCACTAGGCTGCTACCTTGAGTTAACGAACTGAAGTTAAGAACTTCCCATTTCCATAGTGGAGACAAGGCCCATGAGAGATGGGGCAAGAAGAGACAGGGAGTGAGGATGAATCTACTGATGCTTTTCAACTCATGCTCAGAAAAGTGTCAGTAGATGAGCAAAACAGCTAGGGAGGAAGCGCGTGTCCCCATCAATCCCACTGCAATGCTGTCTCCGTAGAAGTGAGCGTGGGAGGACACTCCAGAGGTCTGGGCAGTTCCTACTTTTTGACCAGCATCCCAGTAGTCCGGTAAATCCCCTTCCACACAGAATATGGTCCGATCATCATTCCTCCTTCTTCCACGATTTAAAACACTTGTGCCAACCTCCCAATTGGAGTTCAATTCTGAAGTTTACTTTGGGCGCTTAGCGACAGCTGCTTTTAGAGAAAGGCTCAAATATTTTCTAGAAGACAAATGAGAAATTGCTTTGTCCTACTCTGGCTCCTTGCTTTAAGCCTGATCCTTTAAGACAGGACTGCTTAATTAAGCTCCTCAGTGACAACTGATGGAGCAGAGTCATCCACGATGCCCTGGCAAGGTCGATGGAGCACAGAAAGTTGTGCAAACAGAGCTGCTTTGCGCATCACTTGCCACCTCATCTGGCATCTGACATTTTCAAGGCATAGAAAAATGCATCTAAGCACAGACACCATCCATCTCTTGGCATTCAGCACTGTTTGCATGCAATTGTGCACTGATTAGCAGAGGTCCTTTTCTGATTAAGGGAGTCAAGCAAGGGTCGCCGCAACCCTGCCAGCTTGTGCAAAGTGCTGGATCCTAGGATGCCAGATTTAAATTGCCAAACAATGACACATTGCAAAGCATCCTGTTTGCAAACAGCAAGCAGTGAGCAGACTGCATTCCCCTGCCGGTCAGCCTATGCAGAAGCATCTTCTCCTAGCCTGGGAAAGCACTGCACAGAGAACGCATCCCTTTGAGATACAGGGCCAAGTGATGGTCTGCCCCACTCAGGGGGGATGGCACCTGGCTTTTCTGACTCCCTGGGACCACTGACTCCTGACATGGGGAGCTATGCCAAAGTAGGGACTGCTTCCTCTCCAGGCGGCAGCGTTCTCCCCATGCTGCACACAACCAAGGTTTCCCAGCTAGCAGCATGCTTGCTGCACCAGGGAAATGCAGGCTGCTACAGGAATTGGGCTGTGCTCTGCAGATCAAGGCAGGGCTGAGAGGCAGATTATATCCCTCCAAGTTGCCATCTGCCTCTTGCTGCCGCGGCTCCTCACAAAGCCACAACTGCGCCCCGACATAACCAAGCCAAGCCTGCTGGACCAGACTGCTGACCTTGGTTCCCATGTATGACTCTTACTCCTTCAGCAGACCCATTGACTTTAGCACCCTACTCCCCAGAAAGTCCCACACTCAGTGGAAGTGAGGGTGTCCCAATTTGGATCACAGCGTTTCCATTATATGCACCCGCGCCAGCTTTGTGACGTAAAGACAGGCCCTCGGTCACTAAGGGTCCTGAAAGGTTTAGTGGAGCTTTTGTTAGCGCAGTGACACTAACCATCCATCCAGAATGACTGCAAAGCATGTCGATGCCCTCATATAATCCCAATCGGATCAAACAAGATGATTATATAAATTCTCCCCTAACTTTCCAAAAAACTACAGTAAGAATTATAAACTCCAGTTTGTCAGACCACCACCATAAAAATATCATAGTTCTTTTGAATCCAGGGTAGTTTTTTTGTTTTACTGACAAAAGAATGCACTTGATTTTTTTCTCCCCCTGCAGATAAATGACTGGCCAAAAGCTGACTCTCCCTTACTTGACTCTGGCGTAGAGAAGACCGAACCTGCATCACAACCTGAATTTCCTTCACAGACGAGACAGGCTGAAGCCGGTAAAAATCTGTAATGAGAAATCTAATTCCATTACCTAACGACAGCAGAGTCTTTTGAGAAAGCTGTGTCAGATATCAAGAAGGGGCGCTGACCCCATCAGGCTGCTTCAAACTACAGGAAAAAAAGCAGCAAATGTTAACAGTAGCTAGATAATCTCCTGTGCCTTTACAGAGGCACTTCAGTATGCTATAAACTGTCCAAAACCATGGTTTACAGGAGCAAGTTTTGGGGCAGTCGTTTTGGAAACTGCAAGGCTGTTTTTTCTAAGGGTTGGTATACTACTGGTCTCTTTGACATTTGGTATTTTAATGGCAAAGGACAAACAACTTCCCTCCATTCCTGTTTCAGAATGAAGTTAAATAAAAAAAACCCACATCCTGCTACCATTCCCAGTGAAGTCAGAGATTTTGTGTATTAAAAAAAACCAAAACACAAAACATATCTGAGTATGCTGTGCCCACACATTAGGGCTTCACTTAATTGGCCCCCTGATAAATAGCTTGCACATTTAACTGGGCTGATGGCAAGGGAACATATTGAGGACATCACACAGCAGAGATTCGAAATGACAGCTGCGTGACACACAGCCTGTCCAGACCCGTCCGCTTGGGATTCCTATTCGTGATCTGTATTACAGAAACGCCAAAATCAGATCAGGGACTCATCGTTACACATGCACACACAGCAAGAGACAGTCCTGCCCTGGAGGGAGTGGAATCAGAGCAGACAAAGCAGGTAGGGGAATTATTATCCCCATTTCACAGATGGGGGCATGGAGACACAGACACTTCCCCAAAGTCTATGGCAGAGTTGGGTTGCAAACCCAGATCTCTTGGGTCCCAGCCCCGTGCATCCTTCCTCACCTCCTTTCCACCTGTTTGCCAGGGATAATCACCCTTGGAGAAAGGAGAATGCGTGAAGGTGGAGTAGCACGCTCTGGGGTGTGTCTCATTTTCAAGCTGCTGTGATGGTTGATTTGTTTCTTTTTGCAGAAAACTGCAGACCTGGCAGCCTCTGCACTAGTCTGAGCATTAAAGCTTCTTAATTAAATCCCCACAACTGGTTTGCTAGTGGGCTTGAGATAAAACACTGCAGAGAATGCTGTCCGAACACTGCCACGGACAGCCTAGGCTACTCAGGACAGGCCTTGGAGGGGCCCAGTAAGCTGCCCGACATCTCAGGGACAGAAAAGCCAAAGCAGAGGATTTACGTGACTCACCCCGGTTCACAAACAGCGTCAGCCACATTGTAGGGGTTAGAAGTTAAGAGCACTCGTGTTCACGACCAGCAGCCGCTTGGCAGGTGAGGGCACATGCAGCAGCAACACAATACTATTTTCCATTTCTAAATCACGTCCCCTTGAAACTCTGAGAACGCTACCCCTGCCAGTTAAGCAACACGGAAAATGCTTCTTTGGTGGAGACACGTGACACAGAGCCACAGAAAACTGAACTGCGCTGCTTATACCTGCTCTGTGAGCCTTATACATATCAAGGGACAATCTAGCACTGAACCCCAGAGTGTATTCATGCCTAGGGAGAAAACAGGTGATTGAACAGCCCATTGCGGTAGCCACAGTTACATCACAGAATATAACTAACTCTGTGGGCTGCAAATGACTGGATGACATGGGAGAACCGTATGAATGTACAGTGGGATATGACAATATGAGCAAATTGCTCCTTGTGACCGATGCTGCTATGGTGCAACCTAGCTGACAGGTCCTCAATAGCTGATGGATTGGAGTTGCTAACTCTTACCAAGTAGGCTCCTGCGTGGCAGCACTGTTTCTGCATTGCTAGATGAAAAGACAAATGGCTTATCGTTTGCCAGAGCTTTCTTTTTGTGACAGTTGTGCTTCAGTCAGTGAGCACCGCTGAGGAACGTCTGTCCTTGAAATAAACCATCTCCTTCAGAGTCGCTGTAATTTTTGCACACTTGAACATTTCTTTGTTTGATGATTGTGTCAGCTGCAATACTGCCATAAGCATTTCATAACTCTGTGAATCTATGAACTCCTTGTGAAGGAAGTCAAGCACTATTAACCGCAGCCCTTTGTGCTTTGGTGGTGCGTTTCATCTCTGAGCTGCTCAAGGCAAGCAAACAGCATGGAAAGAAAACCATCTACCATTCAGATACAGCCAATGGTAGAAGATGAGGCAAGTGTTTAGCAGCAGACAGGAATATCACCACAGTTTAAGACAGGTAGTGAGAAAAAAAACAGCTGTGATAGTTGCACAAATTCAGTTCAGCAGAGTCAAAATGGAGAAACCCAATTCTTGCAAAAATCATTGTGGGGTCTGCAATGGTTATGGGTTATCTGGAGTTTGGGATTACATCCACCAGCCTGGAGGAACAGATTAACGGTAAAAGAAGCAGCAGCCCTATGTACTGAGCTAGGCCCAACACTGTACGCCAGACCCTACGTTAGAGTTTAGATGAGTATTTCTGGGTGCCGCAGCAAGATCCTTTTAAGGATAAACCCAGAGATTTTAAATAGGAATCCAGAGCCTCAAAAACATTTGGACCTGTTGTGGTCTTCCTGAGTTCTCTGCAACAGAAAAAGTACTCTATCATTTTTCCACAGTCAAAAAGACAAGAGCATGCTAAAGCCTGGCATTTACTGAGGTGTGTCTTGAGTCTTAAAAGGTTGAGAGCCACTAACTTAGATATTTTGATGAAAGATACCTTAGAAAAAGACCTGGTACAACTAAGGTTGTATAGATTATCCTTCCAAGTGGATAAGAATCCAGAGCAAATCCATCATCCATCAAAGAGATCTCACTTGTAGGTGCAAAATCTATGAAGATCACAGGGTAAGATGGTCTAAACGTTTTGTGGTTCCAGTTGTTCCAATATTTAAAACAGCCTATTTTGGTTGATGGCTCTGACTCTGCTACTGGGTGTTAGTGATGCTCCACGAGACCACAAGGAATGGACCGCTAAGATGCAAGCTTCTAGACCTAGAATCACAGAAAATGAGGGTTGGAAGGGACTCCAGGAGGTCACGTCTAGTCCAACCCCCTGCTCAACGCAGGATCAACCCAAACTAGATCATCCCAGCCAAGGCTTTGTCAAGCCGGGTCTTAAAAACCTGCAAGGATGGAGACTCTGCCACTTCTCTAGGTAACCTGTTCCAGTGCTTCATCATCCTCCTAGCGAGACAGTTTTTCCTAATATCCAACCTAAACTTCCCTTGCTGCAACCTGAACCCACTGCTCCTTGCTGTGTCAAGGAACCTGCCTCTTTAAAGGTAAGACCATATATCAACCCATACTGGTTCATGGACTGTCAGTCAAAGCAAACCCACTGCTGTAACTCCAAGGTGCCCAGCTCCCTCCTTCCTGTGAAATAACAGATGTGAATTTCAGTATCACACAAAGCGCATCCTCAGAGATAAAATTCTGCCGTGCTCTCTTCAGGAGGCAATGTCCTGGCCTGGTATTGGATCTCATGAATCAGGAAAACTTTGCCAGGAAAAAGGAGGTGTTTTCCAGACAGCTTTAGAGCTTATTCTTGGCAGCATCCCTTTGAGGAGCTCGTCACCTCTGTGCCGACAAGAAAACCCAGAGGCAAAGTGACTCGTTGACTGGGTCACAGCAAAAGTCAGAACTGGGATCAAAAAACTCAGAAACCCTGGGGTACCACAGCCCTGCACAAGTGCGCAGGCCCCTCAGTACACCTCCTCCATTCTGGCCAAAAATAGTTTGCTGGGCAGCAACCTGGGACTTGTCTTGCTGACAGCAGTCAGGTTGGACTGGGACCCGTTAGCCTCCGTCTGCTGGTGCTCAGTGCGTCACGCTGAGGAAACCACCCCCAGTCTGAAGGGTCTGATTTACTGCTGCAGGAGGTCAGGCTGATCTCCTAAACTTTTGGTGCCTTTTTTTGCCAAGTTGGGCTAACTTTTCCTGCTTTGGGTTTGCTCGGCAATGACTGCCAGTAACGGTGTCACTGACTCTTAAGGCAGGTGTCACCGTTAATCAATTCTAGCCCTAATGAAAAAAAAAGTTTTTCATTGTTTCCCAAGCCTTAGATTTGGCCTCTTTCTATTTTTCCACAGCTCACCCTGAAGCGCCTTGAAGAATACCTCTCTTTACAAAGAAAACACAAGTGTGTGGCATAGCACGTTCAGTTACAAAAAGTCCTGGCATCGTCATTAGTAAAGTATGAGTTTCCTAGCCAGCCTGATGTTGCAAACTATTTTAATGCAATGCAGATGTATTAAATCCCGTCAAAGACAGATCTCCATGTTGCAGTGAGCTTGGCAGAAGAAAGGAGTGTTAATACAGAATGCAATTGCTTGAGGCTGTTAGATCATTGTTATCACCTGGGCTATTGTTTCAGAGATTTGGGTATAAGAGGTTTCTCACTTATAAATCACCTTCCCCTTAGGACACATCTTGCTGAGAATAATAAATAATACTTATGCTTCTATAACTCTTTGCCTGTGAAGATTGCACAATGCCTTAGCAACGATGGGTGTCATTTCTCCCGCATTACTAACAGCAAAAACCAAAGCAAAGAGAAGTCAGCTGAGGTACTCATAGTCACAGACTGAAACAGTGGCAGAGATTCAACTGAAAGCCAGGCTCTCTGAATCCTGAGTCCTTAATATAACCACCAAGACTGCACAGCCACCTCTGAAAATTTGTGACATTAGCACCACCAAGAAAATGAATGCAGTACCAGGATCTCAGCATAACAGCCAAGATCACAAAACCTCACCAAGATCAAGTCATTAAACTAGAGGATAGAAAGGCTGGATGGATTACACGGTTGGTAATAGGTTACAGGAGGGTGGTTCTGTGATAAAGGCACAGAACAGGCAATCGCATTATCTTGGTCATATTCCACTGACTTCCCTGCAAGAAGCAAGTTTATTAATAGAGCATCGGAGCCACAGGCCATAGCACGTCATACAATAAATATGAAAAAAACAACCCATAAATGTTAAAAATCACCACACTGCAATAGGATGTACAACGTGCATCCATCATAAAAACTTGTATTGGTCCTCAGTTATAACCCCTAGGACAACACTAAAATTAAATAAAATCTGTTTGTGCAGCACAGGCCTACAGACCAAAAGATTTATGTTTGCTTTCTGATAGTTTATGCTCAGACATTCCTGCCAGCTAAAAGAGTTGAAGCTTTCTACCCTCTGCTCCAAGTCTACAAGTGTGGGATTTCAGCCCTGTCAGGCATGCCTGATGATCAGCAACTCTTAACCAGTTAATGAGTTCAAGAGGAAAATAGTTAAACTATCACCTAACATTTCTTCTTTTGGAAATCAGGTCTGTTAGCTCACCCCATGCCTTACCACAATTCAGCTCCGGTGGGGCCTCAAAACAGAGTGACCTGGAAACTACAAAAGCCCTTGCCATTTCCTCCTGGAGACCACCTCAGTCAACAGAGGAAAAAACTAATTTCAGACCAACAACAGCTAGGTGCAATCTTTCCACCTCTGGGGAGTGAGAGAGGCAGAACTGGTCATGCTCCATGCAACTGAGCTCTACAGACTTCGCCTCCCTTTCTTCTCCCCTCATCTGGGAAATGGGGAGGCAGTAACACACCGGAGCTCAGCAGAGGGTACAGATGGAGAGAGGTCATCAGGGCCACACATCCATGACATCCTCAGGGCAGAGTTGGCAGACAAAAGGGCCAAAAGTTACTGGGGAACTCTTTGCTCCTTGACTGCCAGCTCAGGCCTGACCCTCAGCAAGTGGTTTGCTCGCAACCAATGTAAAATAAGTCCGTGCAAAAGGAGCATGGACTGGTTGCTCAGTGGAAGCACATCTACGCTGAACAAGAACCATTCTGATTAGCACTAAATAGCAGTGCAGGAAGACTGAGGATGAGATGGGCCAGGAGGACTAATTGCCTCTCTTAGCTCAGGCTGAGGCATGCCAGGATGGGTGGCAAATACAGCCTCCACCTACATGGTGCCTATTCTATGGATAGTTTCCAGAGTTAACCGTCTAGCAGTTTTCTTCAGCACTGGGAATGAAAAAGAGTTAAAGAAAAACAAGCTACCCAGAAGCCAGTGCCCGAGAGGAAGCAAATAGTGATTGTTAGTCGTTATCTTCCCTAGAATCAGCATAGGAAAACTACCACCGGGAGCCTCTCTCATGTAAGACACCCTCTCATGTTGCAACCTGCACACGTGTACTAAAGTGCACTGCAATAACGAGCATCAGACAATAAACACTGATGGTGGCTCCTATTTGTACAGCTCAGCACAATTATCACGTACAACAACCACAATGTACGCATACATGTGCCACTGGGATAAATCTACTTCAGGTCTGACACTTATCTCAATGTTTAAATCTGGAGCTGCTTCATTAATTCCATGGGAATTACTACCCATGGGACTGTGATCACGGAGAACAGGACCTGGGCCTTATGAGGAGCTGGTAGCAAGGCAAGAGGGATTTGGGCTTGCCAGAGTTATACATCCTAAACAAATCCTGGCTCCTTATTCCAAACACTCCCAGATTTTGCAAAAGTTTTATTGTAGGAGCCAAATTTCAAGTTGCCACAACTCTGGTACTTTAGGAAAAGCTGGGGCTGGAACGTAGATCAGAAGTATGCAGCTGAAGCTCATCTACAGCCCCCACACAAGTAAGATGGCATCTATAGGAAAACTTGCCCAAATAAAATCTGGACTCGGCCTCACTCAACTCATTCCAGCTTCATGCAACATAAATTAAAAGCTCTTACACTGCTGCTGTTTTGAATTTATTCTCCTGGACTAAACACATGCTGATCTATGGAAGACACTACAAAGCCTGGGCCAGCTTTTTCACGTACGGGAGGATGCGTTTGCTCAGAGTGCAGCACTGCTATTAAAAACGTGCATTTGAGCTCAGACAGCTTACATGCCAGAAGGTCACCCTTAAGTTAGAGCTGTTATAAATAGACCCTGACCAGAAAGGATAACAGTCTGTTAACTAAAAGCCAGGAGTGGACTAAAGCAAAAAAGCAGTCAGCAGGGATAAAGAAAGCAAGAGGCCCCAGTCCCTCTTTGGGGATGTCATTACTGTCAAAAAACTGGGGAAAAATCATTCAAGATATGTACCCCCTCATTAGAGACATGTACCCCATAAAGGCTGAAAGCCTTCAGGATAATGAAGTGAATCAGGCCCTTCCACATCCTTTCAGCTTCATAGTACATAAAGGCCTTCCCAAAATGAGTGATCACTTGGATGTGGTTGCATGGATTTCCAGGATTTCACTCCTCTCTGTTCTCATGTCTCCTAACTACCAAAAAGGTAGACTGCAGGACCGATATTTAAAATGCCCGTGCTGGCATCCAAATTAGGCCAGCGGTGCAGAGCGCCTGCCAAGGTCATCATAGAGAAGAGGCTGGCTGGATCATGCAGCAGAGGCAGGCGGCCTCTTTGAAAACAGGAAAGAAATGGACATTTAGGACCAAGCAGAGTCAAACTGCCTCTTGCAAGAAGTCAAAAGACTACAAGGACAGGTCAAAGCATGGGCAAGGAGTAAGGGAGCTGGTCACCATTCAGGTCCTTGCTCTACTAGACTAGCGGTTCAGCCTTGCTCCATTCACTTAGCTAGGCTGCGCCTGCTTCCTCATCTCTAGAAGACAGATAATATCACCAGTCTCAGAGAAGCAGAAGCCCAGCTCCAGGTTGCGAACAGCTTTGAGCACCTCAGAGGGGATGCGTGAAAAAGAAAGGTATGTTTAATTGTTAGGATTCTTACAGTCTCTGTTAACAGGGAGACATGGACCACCAGCAAGTGGACAATGCGTGTGCTAAGCATGAGGTGTCAGCAGGACTTACCTATTCTAGGTATAAAGTGCTTCTGTATTGCACCAATATAACAATATTGCCTAGAACAAATTCCCTTTTTGACACAATCCCAGTGCTAGGGGACCTTGCACATATTTCAGGCCAGCAATTTATTGCATTAAGCTGTGCTGGCTTTAGGCCTTGTGTGCAGCAGCAGCCACTGGTTCCTATTTGTGGAGGGTGCTTTTGTGTGTAGGTTCAAGGACCATTCACTGCTCACCCTCCTGGAGAAAATGAGGAACAAGCCATGCCACAGAAACCACAAGCCACATCATGTCACAAGCCAGGAACAAGACACGTCACAAGCGCAGGTGACAACTTCAGCACCATGACAGCCCTCTGCTTTGAACAAGTGACTATTAAAATAGGTTCCTCTGGTTTCATGTCTAACTGGGGATGGGGGGGAAACGCCACTCTCTACAGCAGCAGTTTTCAAACTGTGGGGCACACCCCTGGGGGGGGTGAAGGAATACTGGGGGGGGGGCACATTGCAAAGGGGCACGAGCAAGAAGTTTGCAAGGACCTAGTGCTGCTACAGCCTCGCAGGGTGATGCAGGGGCAGCCTGGGCAGGCTCCACCAGCGGGCTGCTGCACCTCCAGGAGCTCAGTGTGGTGGGCACACAGCCTAGAGTCACAGCGGGGCCAAGGCAGGAGGCACTGGAGCCACGGTAGGTGGAGGCCACCCCGCCAAGCTGAGTAGAGCCAGACAACGGCGGCTGCTAGGATGAGGGGTGTCCTGTGCCTGGCTGCGCTGTTCCTCTGGGGTGAGGGGAGCTGGGGGGCGCAAACAAAATTGTAACACAAAGCTCAAAAACATTGAAAACTACTGCTCTATGGAAAAAGCACTGGTACCATCACAGCTGTTTGCATCACTGCTGACGATTCAGCTCCATCAGTCAACAGATCAAAAATGCAGGCCTTCCTCTGTGCAGAACAGCTTGTTCCCTTTGAACCAGAGATCTAAACATGTATTTGTACTAATTGCATAAACGGCTACCCTTAATTTGCCAGCCCTTTAAAGGCTGCATTATATCCTTTTTACTTTGAGCAGGGGTCGCACAGGGATGAAGCAATTTCTTACATATGGCCTTACATGGGTGTCAAGATTGCTTGGGGGAAGCCTCATTAGCAGCCCATACTCAGGGCTCAGGCAATCCTGTGTTCAGAAGCAAGCTAAGAGCTAAGTGTCATATAAATGCTGCTTGTAAACACATCAAAGCTGCTCTGGGAAACCTCCCCGACTTCCCAGCGTCTGTATGAGCACTAGGATTCTCCTTGTGGAAGCTCTTTCAGCATTTCAACCCACCCCCAGCTGCAAACTGGTGGTACTGGTAGTGCAGCCAAAGCTCCAGCAATGGAAGCACAATGTTCCCTAACCCCTGTTCAGAGCCACTCAGCGCGACAGCGGCTCTGAATCCACTGTGGGCTGCAGGAGGCTTCTGAAAAGCTCCTGCACAGAAGCCAGGAATGGTGGCTATCATTGCAGGAGGACAGCCACAGTGACTTCTGAACTTGGTCTGTGCTAAAATCCAACCCATGCTGCCCCTTCGGAGAAAAAAAATCTTTAATTGAAAAAAAAAAAAAAAAAGATGCAATTCCTTCATTGTTATATAACAATATAGGTTATTATTAACACTCCAGGGAAATTATTGCGACAACAGGTGATGTTAGCCTGAATGTGTCCTTCATAAGCTTTCACAGGGAACCTGGGATACCCCCTGAATCCTCTTTGCATTACAGCAGCCCTGGGTAGCCTCGCTGCAGATTGACTTAGTAAGAGACGGCCCCTGTGCAGAATACTTTACAGTCACAGTAGTAAACCTAATGTCTGGAGAGAAAGCAGAGGCGCAGGGATCAAGGTCATTTTCAGAAACCTAATGCAATTAAGTTGTCAGTGAAAGCTGTCCTTAACCATCCAGCTCTAGGATCCACTACAAAATTGTACAAGGGATGCGTGCCACTTTGTGGAAGAAAGCAGCCTTGATCCACCAAACACATCCCACTCCATTTATCCTTACACCTCTCCTCTTAGGCAAGGGGATATATTATTGCATCCATTTTACATATGTAAAACTGAGGCACAAAGATGTGGAACTGGGGATCTTGAAGAGTCTGGTATTTAACACCTGCCTACATCAATGCAATTAATAGAACCAAACAACACTGATATAATCCCAGCAATTAATTAAATAAAGAAACCCTTGGGAGAGAAAACCACTTGCTAGGTCAGAGCAGCTTGCAATCCCAACAAGAAGAAACATTCAATGTATTTTATTTGCCATCTAAGAGACCCAGGTTCAGGATTTCAAAAGCGTTTGATGCCCTGCAACAATCACTGATCCTAGGGTGCCGAGGCCTTCTCAGTGTCCTGTTGTCCAAGCAGGAGACAAGCCCCTGGGAGAAGCCAGTCAGGGAGTGCAAGCCATTGATGTAGAGGTTTTGTCTTTAATGAGGCTTGTGATAAAAGCGCCAGGCACTAACGCACAAATGCTCTGAAGGCAGAGAGGGATCCAAGCCAAAGGGAACATTTGTCTGAAAGCACCTTGCTTCCTAATTCTTCAGGGCAGCTCATTTGATGAACTTTAGTTCAAGCACCTCCACCACCATTGTGAAGTGTGGGGATGCTGGTGCACAAGACATGGGAGGCTGCTGGAGCGCAGTATCTACCACACTCCACCAGACTTGATTAATTGAGCGTGCTCTAATGCGCTGTAATTGCAGCACATCGGAGCAGCCTCCGCACTCACGTATAGGCACCCCAAAAGTGCAAGACAAAGCAGGGAATATTAGGAGGGTTCCTGCCATAATTGCACCTGACCTAAGGACCCCCCTGCCTTGCTGATGCATCTCTTTGAATGATATAGGGTCCCATTTCAGAACTTGACCTCCAGATCAGCAAGGGGACATGCTTCCTTCAAGGACAGGATAAAATCACAGAACAGGAACAGCAAGCAAATCCCTGTTTTGCCAGCACTGCTCAATCACACCACCACACCACACATGAGTGTGCAGCCCAGGCAAGTCCTTCCAGTTGCTGTGGCTCCAGGCTCTCAGTACTGTCAGCTTTCATCTTAACAGGCCAAAACACTTGCAAAGACAGAGTACATTCTCAGCTGCCTCCCCCCTTCCTGGTATCCAAGTGTGGCAGCTGGGTACTCCCTCCCATTACAGGCCACAGGGGAAACCAAAAGGCACCACAGAAGTCAGAGAGACAAAAAGTTTAGGAAGTCATCCTAGTTCATCCCCTTCCAATGCAGAAATAGTCCTACAGTTTTAGTGATTTGCCAGAGCACCTGAAGAGAAAAGAAAACAGAAACAGGAACCATGCAGAAGGTAGGAGCAAAACACAGGCTAGGCACAGGGTTACAGGCCTGCTGGGAATATACTTCATCACCCCAATGGTCCAAACACATCCCCTCCACTCAAGCTTGCAATCACAGCACTGTGCATGCCACCGATCATTTATAACACGATGCAGTTTCCCAAAAGACAGATGTGAGCAGAACTCCCTTGGCCACGTAATTAGAGCAGAAGCACCCAATGGGGACCTACCGGTTTGGGGCAGTGAATGTACCTAGCGAGGCTGATGATCAGGTCATGGGTGATGGGGTCCACCAGGTTACGGAAGCTGGCATATCGGTACAGGACATCATCCAGCGAGGTCGACTCCATTCCTAAGTCCTGCAGAAACCGGGTTACAGAAACAAGGTCAGGCAGACAATGACCCACAACGGCAACAGTCTCTCTCTCCAAACTGACCTGTGTTGGTAGCCTCAGTACAGAAGCCAAGGACTAGAGACAAGTCCTCCCTATTCCCCCGATGTATGTGCTCAGTGCAGGGAAAGGGGGACGCTGGCATGGTGGGATGGCACAGCTTGCACTCCTGTGCTTTCCCTGTCCCAGAGGACACATGAGGCTTGAGGGCTGGCAACCTGGCACTTTTCACAAGTCCAAAATTCAGGGATTGAGCTACATGAAGGAAGTGGGTCTCTCCTTCCACCCACAGCAGAGCAACAGATAACTCCCCTGAAACTATCCACTACCCAGCAGAAGGCCGTGAGATGAGAATTTGGCTCAGCTTATTCCAAGACAGACCAAGTGGAGGGACTTTGGCACAAACCCCACAACTGTATTAACTACGCTAGTGCACTTACTGACTCCTCTGCTCCCTGGCCTCTATTAAATGGGTGGGGAGGGCTTAGATATACCAGACTGAGTCTGCTTCCAGCATTTTCTCTTCTTTTAATCACCTTTTGTTTCTCAAAAGCAACTCCCCCGGGGGGTTCCACGTCATCACTCTTAAATCAGCTGCAGACTACAGCAAGTTCCACCGCCAAAACAACTCCTCTTGCCTGGCTCCTGCTCTCCCACAGGAGTGAGCCTTTGAGAAAGTTTCCAGCACCCAGGCCACAAGGGACCTAGATACTTTCCCTAACTTGGGGACTGATTTCATGTGTGATAATACCTTCCCTGTAAACCAACAGTAATATTGCTGCCTATCCACCACTCTCTCTTGATCTTATCTTTTTTATACCAGGGTCTTCCTGAAAACATCCCCTTTTTGGGTTGTCTGATTTCCATCCAGACGTTTTTTTTGAAATCTGAACAAATGTCCAGGATGTTGTTCTGTTCTGCAGGGGTGTGTGGGGGGAGGGTGTTTGGAGGCAGGTCACATGCACGTGGCCAGCATGCAGCCAGGCAGGGCAGTGGGAGCAGTCCCAGCAGCTGGATGCAGGTAAGTCTGTGGGAGGCTGGGGGCAGCACAGCACAGGAGCCCAGTTTGGGGCAGGAGGTGCTACAAGCATCCCTTCCTCCTCCTCCTAGCCCATGCTGGGGCTGGACTTGCTCCACCACTACCTGCAAAAGCCAAAGCCACTGCTTTCCAGCCTGTTTGGGATGTGGGAGCTGGAAGGGGTGGGGTGCTGTGGGTCAGGAGTGAGGGGCACCAGCAGGGCTGGGGGCACAATGGGTGGGAAGTGAGGGGCACCGGGGGGTGGGGAACTATGGACCAGGACTGCAGGGCACTGGAAGCACCAAGGGGCTGTGGGTCAGGAGTGAGGGGCACCAGCTTGGCCTGGGGTGGGGGGGACGGACACGATGACTGTGGGTAGGGAGTGAGGGGCACTAGCAGGGGCAGGGGTCTGCAGGTCAGGAGCGAGGGACAGCAGCAGGGATAGAGGGCTGTGGGTTAGGGGAGAGGTGTCCCCATAACAGATGTCCTCTTTTTTGGAACTGCAAATATGGTAACCCTATTCTATATAGGGTTACCATATATATAAGCCGACCTTGCTGGGTAGAGACAAGCTCTTCTGCCCTGGATGTACAACTCCACAGAATCATAGAAAATGAGGGTTGAAAGGGACCTCAGGAGGTCATCTAGTCCAGCCCCCCACTCAAAGCATGACCAGCCCCAACTAGATCATCCCAGCCAAGGTTTTGTCTAGCCAGGTCTTAAAAACCTCTAAGGATGGAGCTTCCACCACCTCTCTGGGTAACCTCTTCCAGTGCTCTACTACATTCCTCATGACAGCATTTTTCCTAACATCCAACCTAAACTTCCCTGCTGCAACTTGAGATCATTGCTCTTTGTTCTGTCATCTGCTACCATTAAGAACAGTCCAGCTCCATCCTCTTTCCCACCACCCTTCAGATAGTTGAAGATTGCTATTAAATGCCCCCTTGAGTCTTCTCTTCTCCAGACTAAATAAACCCAGCTCCTTCACAAGTCATGTGCCCCAGCCTCCTGACCATTTTCATCACTTTCCTCTGGACTCTCTCCAATTTGTCCACATCCTTTCTGTAGTTGGGGGCCCAAAACTGGACGCAGTACTCTAGATGTGGCCTCACCAATGTTGAATACAAGAGAAGAATCATTTCCCTTGGTTATGCTGGCAGTGCTCCTACTAATGCAGCCCAGCATGCCATTACCTTTCTTGGCAACAAGGGCACACTGTTGGCTCATATTCAGCATATTGTCCACTGTAACCCCCAGGTCCTTTTCTGCAGAGCTGCTGCCCAGCCAGTCAGCCCCCAGCCTGTACCGGTGCATGGGATTGTTCGGTCCTAAGTGCAGGACTTTGCGCTTGTCCTTGTTGAACTTTTGCATGGTGTAGCCTCGAGCTCCATTTAGGCCTGTAGATTGTACTGTAGATCCTAAAGGCGTCTCCCTCTGAGCGACACCCACGCCCCACACTTAGTAGAGTTGCGATGATCGTTCCATGTAGGTCAACACACTTAGGATCACAAGCCCCCTCTACACAGCATGAGCACAAACACAACTGCCTTAGTGTTTGCCTCCTTCTCTATCACATCTTTCTGCAAGATAAGCACTTGGGTTTGGTCAAGAGAAGGCAATTCACCCAGGAGAACCTGGAACCCGTCATTTAGAGGTTAATACTGTGTTTGTTAAGGAAGCTATCTGGCAAGTCATCACCCACCATGCTTTTTCAAGACAGCCACACTAATGCAGACACTTTTGTGTCAGTGGGTACCCGTGACAGCTTGTAGTTCACATCTTTTCCTGGGAAGTTGTAAGCCAGTTCAGACCCCCTGGCAGCTGACCCATTTGTAGACACCGAGCCGAGACAGAGAACAGCATGAGAGTCACAGACCATAAGCTGCAAACCTGGCAAGGTACCTCCCCCTGCCCTAGAGAGAGAGCCAAGAGGGGCTCTCACAGGGAGCCAGGGTGAGATGCAGCCTCATGCAAAATCTCTACCGGGTGTCCTGAGAGCAGGGTGATGGATCGCTCCTAGGACACCCGGTAGAGATGTGAGCAGCGCAAGAGGATCGCTTCAGAGATGCCGAGAAATTCAGAAGGACCAAACAATCCCCATAAATGTCTGAGAACATGGCACAGCAGGCACTTTGAAAAAGGCCTGGATCTCCTGACTGCCCCTAATTACATCTGCAGCTGTGCCAGCTCAGATTAACGATCAGCCTGATCACCCACAGGCTTCAACGCACAAGTTGTGGCATTCCCATTAGTGTCAACACTGCGCAGGAAGTAGCCGACTTCCTGTTCCAATGGCCACTTGTTACAGGGAGAGGATCTCAGTTACCCATCTTCCCCCCCACCCCAGTCTCCTGGCTTCCAATGCTCTTCGCTGGGTGGAAGGGATCCGCGGTTTCCATATTAAATTCTGGGTTTGGTGGATTAAGCACCTTAAAGAAGGACTGGACTCTATAGGACATGGCGCCAGCATAACGTGAGGGGCAAGAATAACAATCTATAAGTCACTATACCAATAAAAAGGATGAAAGTTGAGTGCTGACTTCTATTATATGACCCATTTGGAAGGATCACACAATGCACTGCAATCAGTCATCCAGAAGCGATACACGAGGACCAATTCAGCTACCGCTAGAAATCACCCAGTGATGAAGCACAGCCCAGCAATGATGGCAGAGGGAGAAGGAATGAAGTTTTATTGGAGCAGAGATTCCCTACACTGGGTGCATACTGCTCTTGGAGAACACAGGTTTTGGTTTTCATTTGAAATGGGAAGTCAGGAAAGGCTAAACAAGCAACGACCAAACACACACTCTACAGCCCAGCAAGCCGACAGAGCGCCTGCAACTCAGCCACGGTGAGAGAGCAGGCAGACGTTAGGAAAATTATGGTGGGTTCCAAAAACTTGTTTTAATAGGCTTCCCCTCCAAGAGCAAGTGAAGCATAAAACATTGGTACAGAAACACATCTTTAGCTCCAGATGCACAATCCTCTCCCATAAAAGTACTGGCAAAATTACAGCCCCTTTAGAATAATCTAACTCGAGACGGAGTCACCCTAGCATGGATCTAACTACCCAGTCCACCCACATGCTTGACAACAATGGGTACAAAAGTGCTCCCAGTTGACTGCTCCTATTGTGGAAAATTCTGCTGCTCGATATCAGGGACGAGGGAGGGAAAAGAAAAAAAAAAAGCTGTCCTTGCATTCAGGCAGCCACCTTAACGAAGCAAACCACCCCTACTAGGCAGTCTCAGTATGTTTTATTGATACAATCACCCAGGGCAAAGCCCACCCCAAGGCATGAGCTTTCAGACTAGATTGTAATAGCATGTCAATGCTGCTTAGTCCTCAGGCTGCCCCCCTGCACACAGGTGGAAATCCAGCCACAATGCGCTGCCTCCCCATCATACAGCAATTCAAGGCATAGAGGCAGCACCGTGTTCAGTGGTTGCTGATGCCGAGGGCAGGTGGAGGCACGTGACAAGACGGCTTCTCAGCAGAAAACAGCAAGAGGCTCGATCTGTCTAAGACTGGTGCAAAGGGTGGCTCTCTAGGGACCCACCATGACGTTCAAGCTTCAGCCACTGTATTTAGGCAGCATTAAAGAACAAACAAGGATTTTACTCCAAAGGCTGGAGGGCAACAGGAAAGAGGTGAGAGCTCTGGGCAAGAGGAACGCGAATAATACAGAAAAGAGATGTAAAGGGGAAACCACTCCATGTTTCTGGTCTCATGCCTCAGTGCAGTCAGTCACCCATCGATATCAAACACTGGAAGTGAAGACCCTGGGGCAGGCCCAGGGCAGGGTTGATCTGCTGAAAGTGAAACATAAAAGCTCTTTACGAGGTGCTAGTGCTACGAAGAGGCCTTCGGACACAGCAGCCATGGGAGAGCTCCAGTCCAGCTAAGGAAAAGAGTGAGATATTTAGGACAACCAGACACACAAAACCCTATTGAAATACCAAAAGCAAGCCAACTATGACTAATCTTTAGTCTTGGTTGCCACTAACGATTTAGCAGCTAATACAGGGATGTGAAACTCATCTGGCATCACAGGACAGATCCCTGGTGTGCAGCTAGCCTACAGGCTGAATGAATGGTCTAGTGCCAGGCCCTGTGGGCTGGATCCAGACTACGCCCCCCCTGCCCTTTGCAAGTCCTGTTGTTCGGTGGCCCTGCAGACTGAAAGCTGGAATCTTAAATGACTTATTTAAAAAGAAATGGATTTGTTTCCTTCCACTTTTTTTTGACAAGACACTAAACCGAGGAAGTTGGCCGTTATAAAAGGAACCGGTCTTGCATGGAGCTGCAGCCTCAAACAGGAAGCAGCAATGCAATGCTTCTGCAATTGGACTGTTTCCTATTTAATTTTAGGTGCACCATCAAGGCACCGGTAGAGTTAAGATGGCATTTTCACTATGAACACTCGATTCAGTAGGAAATGTTGACTCCAGGCTGAAATTTTGCACATACCACCTCAGCTGAGGATGCAAGGATTCGACTCTTAAGAAAAAAAAAGATGTCCAGTAGATTCTGTTAATTTAATGGCAGTACATAAAGATCACATTTAACCAGCCATGCCCCTACTGCTTATGATCTACACATAGCAATTATCCATCATATGGCCCCTGTCAAGTTGGAACTTTAAACAACATAAT